>NW_007236699.1:0-3938 GCF_000164805.1 Carlito syrichta | reverse complement strand
CTTAATATAGGAATCTTTGTAGTGGGAGTCCTCAAATACAGGAAACTGGACTGCCCATTGCTAAGAAAGAATAAGGAATCTGGGTTACACGTGTCCTCAATCCCTAAAAAACTTCACGGTGTCTTGCTAAGGGGTAAACCCGAATCAGGGTTTTTGTCGCTAGAATCTGCGGAAATGGGGTCCTCATACAGGCAAATACACGGCCTTTTGCTAAGAAACAATAAGGAATCTGGGTTACACGTGATCTCTATCCCAAAAGAACTGCAGGTACTCTTGCTAATGGCTAAACAAGAATAAGGGATTTGAAGCAGGAATGTGCGTAATACTCCTCATAACAGGAAACTTTGAGGCCTCTTCCTAAGGGAAAAAAAGGAATATGTTTTACACGGTTCTTCAGTCACAAAATTTACATGGAGTCTTGGGAAAAGCTTAACAAGAATCAGGGTTTCAAAACAGGAATCTGGGAAAAGGGTGTCCTCATATACAGAACACTACACGGCCTACAGCGAAGGAAGAATAAGGAAGCTGTTAAACCGGTTCCTCAATCCAAAAAAATTCTCAGGACGTCTTGCTACTGGACAAACAAGAATCAGGGCTTCAAGCTCCCCTCATATTTTGGAGCTATTTAGCATGTGGATATTAGGAATCAGTCCATTCAGGACTCCAGCAACCTTCTGGTCCTCTTGGTAGTTGTAAACGGGTATCTCGCACTGCAAGTCCGTTAGGATCCTCGGGACAACTAAGGCCAGATTCCAACACAAAAGAGATCATCTCGCCATATTTGCATATAACTCTTGGTCTAAGGATGAAATTTGCAATTCTCAAACTTGCATTTGTCCGTTTATTTGAGAGGGGCTGAGGGTTTTGCAGTTGCCAAATGTTCAGTATGTATTTGTTAAAGGTAACCAGGAATCACGGATTCCCCGACAATAGGAAACTTGTGCGCATCTGTCTTTAGTAAACAGAGTTTTGGAGTACACATCGACAGGGAAAATCAAGGCATCTTGCTGAGAACGAAAAGAGCATCCGTGTTCTTGAGTTCTCATTCGCTGAAGGCTACAGGGCCTCTGATGAGGTTTAATCAGGAATCTGGGCCTTTAGGTCCCCGTATTGTTAGGGTGTCTTGTACAGCGAACCAGGAATCTTGGATTCCAATTGCCCAGAAAACTTCTGGGAGACTTTCAATTGATATCCAAACAACTTTAATTCTACATCACCATGAAATATCTCAGTGTCTGGCTGAGAATGAAGCAGGAATCTGGGTAATTGGAGTCCTCATATACAGGAAACTTTATGACACTTGCATAGGATGAATTAAGAATCTGGGCTACATGGGTCCTCAATACCGAAAATCTACAGCACGTCTTGCTAAGGGCTAAACAAGATCAGGGTTTCGAGCACCCCTCATGTTTTAGAGCTATTTGTTTTGTGGATATTACGAATCAATCATTCCTGGCTCCAGCAAAACTCTGGTACTCTTGATAGTTGTGAACGAAAATTTGGCCCTAGAAGTCCATTTACATACTCGGAACCTCTTATTGCAGACACAGGACACTAGAAATTGTCTCGGATTTTTTTTATATAAGCCATGACCTCAGTGTTACCACGTACTCCAGAAACTTCAGTGGCTCTGTTGTTCGTTATTAGGACTTTGGGTATAGGTGTTCAATTTTTTAGTAGGTATTATTGGCAGAGAACCAGGAATCTTAGATTCCACGTCCCCAGGCATATACCTGTCATCCTTCTATGGGTATACAAGAGTCTGGACTTCCAGCCCAACAGGAAACATCTCGTCGTTTTGCTTAGAACGAAATAGGAATCTGGGTCACTGTGTCCCTTGAAAGTTTCTGCAGGCTTTACCTAAGAGGAATCAGGAAACTCAGTTTCCGTGTAATATGCAAACATCTGGGCATTTGCTAAATTATCCGTGACTAAAGGTAGTGTTCATACCTAGGAATCGACAGGGACTTTAGCAAATGCTAATCTGGATCTGGGAATCCTGGTTCTCATATTATTCAGAGCAACGTCCTATATGCATACCACAAATTGGGCATTGCCATTTCCAAGGAACGTGTTGCACCTCTTGATAGTTGTAACTGAGAATCTGGCCTACTGCTACGTTTGTTTCACAGGGTCCTGTAAGGCAAGATTCCACAATCCACGCAATCATCTGCCATTTTTTAATGTGATCACTGGTCTCAGGTTTACCTCGTAGTCCAGAAACTACCGCTGGACATTCGTTTTCACATTGAAAATGTGGGATTAGGCGTTCCCACATATTTAGGATGTATACTTAAGGGGGGACCAGCAATCTTCGATTCCAGTTCCCTAGGAAACTTCTTGGCGCATGTGTATTGGTATTAAGAGTATGTACTTCTAAGCCATCAGAAAACGTCTGGGCGTCTTCCTAATAATCAAAAAGGAAAGTGGATTATGGGAGGCCTCAATTCATTTCTACAGGGCTCCATTATAAGGGCTTATCTGGAATCTGGGCTTCTATTTCTCCAAATTCTTCAAAGCATGTGCCACTTGGAAAGTGCAAGTGTCATTATAGATTCCCAGCAACTTTCTGGTCCACTTGATTGTTGTAACTAAAAACCAGTCCGTGAAATTCTGTTGGGTTACTTGGCACAATTAAAGGCGGATTATAGGACTAAGGCATCATCTCGCAATATTTGCATGTAACTCTTGTCTTAAAGTGTACCGTGTAATCCAAAAACTTCCGTTTGTGAATCTATTTCATATGGCCTGGATGGTTGTGGTTGCTAAGCATGTAGTACATATTTTGAAAAGTAACCAGGAATCACGGATTCCACGTCTCTGGGAAACAGCTGGGCATCTGTATATTTGCATACAGAATTTTGGAATCCAGATCGCCAGTTAAAATCAGGCTCTAGTTGAGAACGAGAAGAGAATGAGGGATCAGGGGTCCTCAATCGTCAAAATCTGTATGGCTTCTTGATAAGGTTTAATGAGGAATCTGGGCTTGTAGGTCCTTCCATTTTTCAGAGCTACTTGTTCCATGGATACTTAAAGTCTCTAATCACAGATCCAAGCGATTCCGGTCCTTTTGATAGTTGTAATTGAGTATCTGAACCTACAATTTCGTTTGTTTCTTATCCATATCTTCAGTCATAATCCAGTTTCCCAGGTGTCAACTGGCATTTTGTGACAAAATCCCTCGCTTCAGGTTACCTCATATTACCGAAATTCCCTGTGGTCAGTCTGCTGGAAATTGGGATATTTGGTTTAGAATATTACACATTTTTACGATGTCTTGTGAAGGGTAACCTGGAAGCTTGGAATTCAGTTCCCAGGTACTATATGGGAATAGTTCTATTGATATCCAAACAACTGGATTTCTATGTTCATCAGGAAATATCTCGGTATTGCTGAGAATTAAGCAGGAATTTGCGAAATGGGAATCCTCATATACAGGAAACTACATGGCCTCTTATTACGGAAGAATAAGGAATCTGGGTTACACGAGTCCTCAAATCCAAAAAACCTACAGGGATTCTTACTAAGGGAGAAAAATTATCAGGGATTTGAATCACGAATATGGGGAATGGAAGTCCTCATATACAGGGAACTTCACAACCTCTTGCTAAGGTCGAACAAGGAATCTGGTGACACATGTCCTCGATCCGACAAACATACAGGACGTCTTTTAAGGGCTAAACAAGGATCAGGGTTTTGAAGCAGGAATCTCGGTAATGGGAATCTTCATATACAGGAAACTACACAGCCCCTACCTAAGAAAGTATAAGGAATCTGGTTTTCCTGAGACCTCAATGCCAAAAGTCTACTGGGCGTCTTTCTAATGACTAAACAAGAATCAGTATTTCAAAGCCAGAATCTGGGGAATGGGCGTCCTCATATACAGGAAACTACACGGGCTCTTGCTAAGGAGATAACGATTCTGGGGTGCATGAGTC
>NW_007236698.1:0-770 GCF_000164805.1 Carlito syrichta | reverse complement strand
CCCAGAAATTACCTAGGGTCGTGGAATTCATGAATCCTGGTTACCCTTAAAAGTACATAATATATATTTGGCAACCTCGAAACAGCAGGCCCCTATTGGAGTAGAAGGACAAACAGAAATTTTAGGATTACAAGGTACATCTTAAGGTGATAGTTAAATACAAATATGGCGATAAGATTCTTTAGGTCCTGGAATCTGCCCTGTGTTGTCACTAGGAACCCAACCAAATTGAGTGTCCACATTCTCGGTTACAACTACCAAGAAGAACAGAAGGTTGCTGAGAATCTATAATGAAAAAATTGTCATATCCAAGAGGTCTCTAGCCCTAGAGAATGGATGGAAATAGAATCCCAGATTCCAGATTAGCCCTTATAAGGTGTCCATGTAGAATTCTTGGATTGGCGACCTCGGTAACCCAGATTCTTTTTGTTCTCAGTAAGACTCCCGGAAGTTACCTGGCAACGTGGAAATACAAACTATTATGTATCAATAATCATAAGCCTAAAAGGTCAGAAGGGCCCTGGAATCCAAGATTGCTGTACCCCTTTAAGAATACGTCCTAAATATTTGAGAACCCCTATTCACAAGTTATGAATATCAATCTTAAATTCCAGTAGTTGTTTCTGGATTAGGAGGCAAACCTGAAGTGAGAAATTACGAGAAAAATAGCGACATGATTTCTTAGGTTGTGAAATCTGCCTTAAAGCCTCCTGTAAAAAAAGCTGAGCAGATGGCCAGATTTTCTGTTACAACTAAGAAGAGGAGGAGAA
>NW_007236697.1:0-910 GCF_000164805.1 Carlito syrichta | reverse complement strand
TGGGCAACTTGGTGAGACCTCGTCTCTACAATAAATCAAAAAGTTAGACAGGCGTGGTAGGGCGTGCCTGTTGTTTCAGCTACTTGGAAGGCTGAGGAAGAAGGAACACCTGAACCCCGCAGATCGAGGCTGTGGTGGCTGTGAGCATGCCACTGCACTCCAGTCTGGGCAGCAGAATGATTCCAACTAAAAAAAAATCTCACGATTTGGGAGGGCTTGATAATCTAGGTTCTGGAGATCAAGGGGCATCTTGTTGTCATGAAAGGACTGAAAACCCAGCACATTGGCCTCTCCTTCCTCCGTGGTTCTGGGCTGGAAGTGAGCAGGAGGCAGCAGGGACTTGAGTGATAAAGTGGCTGGGGAGAAAAGTCCACAGAGGATTTGCTTAGGACAGGACACGGGCCCGGGAGGCAAGAGCCGAGGAGGGAGTCTTAGAGGGCATGAGTGTGGGGCTGGACAGGAACTACTACCTGGAGTATTCCTTAGGGGCCCTGTGCCTAGGCTGCCCCTGCCTTGTCTCCCGGAATCTCAATTTCCACCAGGAGTTTGAAGAGAGGCCTGGGGAGTGTGGGGTGTTGTGACTGTGGCTTCCTGCACCTTCATCTGCAGACAGAGTGTGTGGTTTCTATCCTCTGTCTCTATCCCTAACATCTCTCTCACTTCCCCTGGAGTGAGGTCCTGCTGGTGAGAACAACCCTACTTGGAGAAGGCTGGTCCTCTAGTTGTGGCCGATAAGCAGTCTTTCGTCTGTCTACATCAACACTGGGAGTCTGGAGACATCTCTCTCAAGTGAAATATTGCTGGATACCATCCACTTGATCACAGGATCCTATGAAGTTGAATGCTTCAGGTTGAGTGCAGAACCGTGAATTCATTTGTGCACCATGATTGTGAGTTCTGCCATAGAGAA
>NW_007236696.1:0-713 GCF_000164805.1 Carlito syrichta | reverse complement strand
CTCCATGATGGTTTTCCCACTTAATGGGCTGTCTCAATAATGGATGTCCCTGTGACTGGACCTGTTGTGTGATGGGTGCCCCATTGACTGACCCTTTTCTGTAATGGGATCCCCAGTTACTGGCCATTCTACATCAGTGGTACCCCAGGGACCAACCTTCCTCTGTGTTGGTTGCCACAGTGACAACCCCTCTTCTGAAATGGATTTACCAGTGACTAGTCCTCTTCTGTAGTGCATGCCTTTGTGATAACCCTACTATATGATGGATGGTCCTGCTCTGTGATGTATGGTCCAGTATTTGTCCTTTCTCTGCTCTAGTAACTGGGTCTACTGTGTGATGGGTATCCCAGTGACTGGTCTTTCTCTGTGATCTGTGCTACAGTGACTGGACCTCCTCTCTGATTAGTGGCCAGTGCCTGGCCCGCCTTTGTAATTGGTGCCACAGTAACTAGCCCTCCTCTGTAATGGTTGTCCCCCTTACTGAGCCATCTCTGTAATAGGTGTACAGTATCTTCCTTTGTGATGGGTGCCACAGTGACTGGATCTTCTCCATAATGTACACTGCAGTGAATGGACTTCTTCTGTGATTGGTGTCATAGGGAGTGAGTTTTCTCCAAAATGGGTGCCTCAGAGACTGGGACTTCTCTGTGACTGGCCATTCTCTGCAATGGGTGCCACAGTGATTAGTCCTCTTCTATGAGGGTTGTCCTTCC
>NW_007236695.1:0-412 GCF_000164805.1 Carlito syrichta | reverse complement strand
TGGAATTGAATGGAATGGAGAGGAATGAAATGGATTGCAATGGAGAGGATGGGAATGGAAAGGAATGAAATACAGAGGAATGGAACAGAATGGAATGGAAGGTAGAGGAATGGAATGGAATGGAATAGAATGGAGAGGAATGAAATTGAATGGAATAGAGAGGTATGTAACGGAATGGAGTGGAGTGGAATGGAATTTAATGGAATGGAATGGAATGGAGAGGAATTGAATGAAATGGAACGGGGTGAAATGGAATGGAGTGCAGTGGAATGGAATGGAGAGGAATGTATTGTAATGGAATGAAATGGAAAGTAAAGGAATGGAATGAATAAAATGGAATGGAGAGGAATGGAATGGAATTGATTGTAATGGAATGGAATAGAGAGGAATGGAATGGAATGGTTTGGAATGG
>NW_007236694.1:0-1272 GCF_000164805.1 Carlito syrichta | reverse complement strand
TTGGATTATTTAAAAATACATAAGATCTCACAATAAGAGACATGAACATAAAAATTGCAATGAGATTCACATAGATCAAAAAGCTTGATAAGCCAGTCATCTTATCATGGGGGAAAGCTTCTATCATGCATTGCTGTAGGAGTGCAAATTGGCACAACTGCTACAGAGAACAATTTGGCTATGTCTATCTTAAAATTCATATATCCTTTGGCCAGCACTTCCAGAAGTTTGTTTAATTTTAATTGTTAGGTGAATTTTAATTTTAAAAGTAAAATTAATTTATTTAAATTTTACTTCTAGGAATTTAATTCACAGCTGCACTATAGACATACACAATAATATATGTGTAAGGATAGTTACTGTGGTGTTTTAGTAAAAAAAAAAAAAGTTGAAAACAGCCTAAATGTGACTTAAGAAGGAATTGGATAAAATAGTACAATCCACATAATAGCTATTTAAAAATGAGAACCGTATCTACATAATAATATGAAAAGGTCTTAGGGTATACATTAAATGAACAAAAAAAAAAGTATAGCAGTGTGAAAAATATACCACATTTTGTGGCGGGCAAGTGGATGCAGATATTCATAGAAGTGTGTGTGTGTGTACTCTTGTGTATGTACAGAATATCTGGAAGAATATGCAAGACAATTGGGAACAGCTGCTCACTATAAAGATGAGAGCTGGGTGCCTAGGGTCAGAGGCAGCAGACTTACTTTCACTTGTGTACTTTTTTGTGATGTTTTAAATTTTATGTCACATTTATATGAAACCCAGTTAAAGAACAATGAAAAACTTA
Organism: Carlito syrichta; assembly: GCF_000164805.1. Classification (NCBI taxonomy): domain Eukaryota; kingdom Metazoa; phylum Chordata; class Mammalia; order Primates; family Tarsiidae; genus Carlito; species Carlito syrichta. Next base: position 473 of record NW_007236694.1, on the reverse strand, counting down.
AATGAGTTTTTACTGGCTTATTGCATATAAGGAATGACCACAGTTGCTTCTTAGTGTGAGGGAAGAAAATGAATTCAATTCTTCCAGCAATTTTCTGTATTAAGGCAATTGTGTCATTTATTAAATTATTGCTCAATAATCTGAATTAATGAACACGCATATCCCCAAAAGCACGGCTGTGGCCCATTAAACATAGCTTTATATATACCTATCCTTACATCAGACCCCACATCAATCCAACTTGACCAGCATTTACTGAGGGTCTCTCCTCAGTCAAGAATCTTGTCAGGAGTTGAAAACAAAAATACTCACAAGACTGACTTTGTCCTTAAGGTAATCACATGGGTAGATAATATACTGTGATCAATTCTAGTATTATCCTTGAAGGCAGGAGCTATTGGAGTCATCTTTGCATTTCTAGCATCTAGCATACAATAGACACTTCTGGAATACTTTTGGAGTGAATTAACAAA
>NW_007236693.1:0-817 GCF_000164805.1 Carlito syrichta | reverse complement strand
GGCTGGGTGCTGGCCGCAGTCTCCCAAAGTGCTAGGATGATGAGGCTGAGCCCCAAGTCCAGCCTTGTCCTTCATTGAAAATGAACCAGGTAACCTGGTGCAGCAGCCCACGTCTAGAATCCCAGTGCTCTGGGAATCCAAGGCTGGAGGATGACTGGAGAGCAGGAGCCCAAGGCCAGCAGGGGTGATGCAGCGAGACCTCTTCTCCACACCCATCCTAACAGGGGTCTGGGGTTGAGTTGCTGGTCATCCCGGCGACTCTGGAGGTTGAGGCTGGAGGATCACCAGAGCCTGTGATTTCGAGGCTGGCAGTGAAAAACAGTCGTGTCCCCAGGTCCCAGCCTGGGTCACAGAGCCAGACCCTGTCTCAAAAAACATGAGAATCATACACAGATTCCCAACTGCACATGGTGTGTTCACAGGGTGACTGGCTTTTTAGCCAGGAAAAATGGGAAGGGGAGGAAGAAATATTCCTGGAGAGAGATGTGTCCCTGGCCTTTCTTGGCAGAATGTCCTCATTGCTGAGTTGGATGGTCGACGTGCCTGGGCACATTTCTACCCTCGTAGAGGAGAGATGGCAGGAAGTTAGACAAGTACCCTCAGGAATTCACACACCAAAGTGGAGGCAGTCATGGGAGGGGTTGGAGTCGAAGGGTGCCAAGTTTGGGGGACTCTCGTATGTGGGGGGGGTGGGGGGAAGGGCTGAGGGAAGAAGTTTTGCAGAAGAATGGATTTATTTGGTGACATATTTTCTTTTCCTTCTTTCTTTTTTCTTTCCTTCCTTCCTTCCTTCCTTCCTTCCTTCCTTCCTTCCTTG
>NW_007236692.1:0-755 GCF_000164805.1 Carlito syrichta | reverse complement strand
AAGCGATCCTCCCACCAAGGCCTGCTCTCACCCCAGGTTTCCTGGATTTTGCTTGAGGTCAAGGTGGTGGCTTGCTATGGTGTCCAGCCTGGTCTGATCTTCTGGGCTCTGGCCAACTTACCGTCTCAGCCTCCCCAAGTGCTGAGGAAAAAGTCATGAGATGCCTGGCCATCCTTGCCCAACCAAAGATTTGAGAGTCAAGCCCTCCCTTTCCTGGAGGTTGTCCTGGGAGGAGCATGTTAGTCAATACTGGGGCATGAGGCAGGCAAAGGGGTGGGTAGCCAGGCAAAAGACACACTCCTGTGCCAGGCACTCCCCCGAGAAAGGTTCAGTGTGTGACTCTGTCCACACTCTCTGGGGACCCGGGTAATTAGAAGGGAGCAGGCCTAGCGATGGCACCCCAAGAGGGGCGTGTAGGCCAGTCGTGGGGACTCACACCTGTCATCCTGGTGCTCTAGGAGTCCAAGATGAGAAGATGACCTGAGACCCCGGGTTCGAGATCAATCCAGGCATCTTGGGGAGACAACTTCTCCAAGAAACCAAAAAATGAGCTGAGCATGGTGACGCATGCCTGACATTCTAGCCACTTGGGAGGCTGAGGTGGGAGGATCCCAGGAACCCAGCCATTGGAGACTGTGGTGGCTGAGCACAGTCTCCTCACTTCACCCTGGGTGACAGAGCGGGACTCTGACTCAGAGTAATAATACCAACTACCACCACAACCACAGGCCAGCCTCAGGGGCTCAGCCTGGCAT
>NW_007236691.1:0-1610 GCF_000164805.1 Carlito syrichta | reverse complement strand
TCACTTTCCAGCCTGTGGTTTGTGGGAGGTTTCAAAGGTGGCCACTGGTCACATCCATCCCAAACCTTCGGCCACACGTCCCAGAAGTCCAGTTTCCACCCTCCACACTCATGCCCCATGGCAAAGATGTGTTTGAGCTCACAGAACAGATGGCTCAATTTAGGGTGGCTGTCGGGCACAGAGCGAGCAAGGAGGTCCCCCAAAGCTGAGGCCATCCAAGGTTCGGTCAATGGTCCACCACCTTTGGGCAGGGGGATGGCTCCTTCCTCTCCTGATCACTCCATCCTCCCCCACCCACTTTGACATTTCCCTGGGGAGCCATTACGCCCATCATGACACATGTGGGACATGTCCTTGTTATTGTTGGAATCTCCATCAGTGGGGCTGGAGTGTGGTGGCACAATAGTGGCTTCCGGAGCCTCTACCTGCAGGGGTCAGGCGATCCTCCCACCTTGACCCTGAACAGTGGAGACTAAGTGGGCATTCACACCTAACCCGATTTTTGGACCTCTCACTGAGATGAGCTCTGGCCAGATCATCTGGGGTGCTCTCTGTACCCTGGGCTCAGGCAACCTCCCACCTCTGTATCCCAGGGCATGGTGCTGACAGCTTTGAGCCATGGTGCCTGACCTGGACTCATACATTTGTAGACATGAATGATGCAAAGGAATGCCCCAGGATGTAGGCCACCGCATCACTTGTAGTCTTTGCCATGGGCATCACCACATGTGACTCCAGTGTTCACATTCCGGGGAATGACGAGTTCTCGCTATGTGGTCCAGGCTTGTCTCGAACTCCTGGGCTCCAGCTGTCCCCTGTCTCAGCTTTTCAAAGCCACAGTCCTATTTTCTGTCCATTGACGGTCTTTCGGAAACACTAGTCCCAAGGCTGGGCCTCCTTCCGAAATGATCTGTCTGATCACGATGATCCCAACTCCATACACAAATGAATGCTCTTTATTTTCCTTTTTTCCTTTTTCCCTATTTTTCTTTGTGTTGGTGTCTCACTGCATTGCCCAGGCTGGAGTGCGATGGTTCTCTCCTAGCCGCAGCAGACTTGGCCCATGGGGCTTAGGTGAGATTTTCCCCAGCCTTCTGAGGAGCCAGAACTACAGGCGTGTGCCATCAGGACAATTTATTTCTAATGGAGTGTAGAAATGAGGACTTGCCAAGGTTCCTGGGTGGTTCTTGGCCTGCAGGCTTGGGCTGGCCGCTAGTCTAGGCCTTCCAAAGCACTGGGATGACGAGGCTGAGCCCCTGAGCTTGGTCTCAGTCCTTCACCAAAAATGAACCAGAAGACCTGTCGTGGCAGCCCACACCTGGAATCCCTGCACTCTGTGAGCCCAAGATGGGAGGATGGCTGGAAAGTAGGAGCCCAAGGCCAGCCCAGGCCACAGAAGGAGACCCCGTCTCTGCACCCATTCAAACAGGTGGTCTGGGTTGGAGGTTCCAGTCATCCTGGCCAATCCTGAGGCCTAGGCGGGATGATCACCAGAGTCTGCAATTTGGAGACTGTCAATGAACAACAGTCGTGTCCCTAGGCCACAGCCTGTGCCAAAGAACCAGACTCTGTCTGCAAAACCATCAGAATCGTACACAGATTCTCAACTG
>NW_007236690.1:0-1134 GCF_000164805.1 Carlito syrichta | reverse complement strand
GAGAAGTCACCACACCTCAGTAGGAATGGCCATCATAATAAAACAAACAACCAAAGGTGCTGGCAAGGATGCAGGGAAAAAGGAACACTTCTACCCAGAGGAACTCCAATCATTCTACCAAAAAGTTACCTGCTTTTGCATGTTTATTGCAGCACCATTCACCATAGCAGAAACATGAAACCAATCATGCTGCCCATCAAGGCTCGACTGGATTTTAACAGTGCGGTACATGTATGCCAAGGAATATTACACAGCCATAAAGAAGCACAAACATATGGAGGTCACAGCGACTTGGATGGATTTGGACTCTATCCCACTAAGTGATACAGAAGAAAGTACAGTGTACCACATGTTTTCATTCATAAGTGGACCCGGAACATTTACCCTAATAATATAAGAAATGGATTGGCAATAGTGAGATGTTGCTGAGGTGGGGGTGGGGGAGACACAACATCAATAAGATACCTGATCTCAAAGCAGTCATATAGGGAACCAAAGGGACGGCCAAACATTGCCTGTATGATGACCACTTGTACCCCACATCTTAAAAATAACATTTTAAAAAACTATGTGATTTTCTCAACAGGTGCAGAGACAGCATTTGGTGAAATCCAACATCCCTTTATGATAAAAATCCTCAACTATCAAGGCATCAAAGGAAGATATCTCAAAACAAGAAAAGCCATCTGTGACAAATCAATAGCCAACATCACATCAAATGGGCAAAACTTGAACAAGGCATGGATGTCTACTCTCACCAATTCTTTTAAATTTAGTGCTAGATGTCCTATCCAGAGCATTGGGCAAGAGAAAGAAATATAACAGTATCAAAATGAGAAGCGTTAAATTATCTCTTTTTGTGGGGGAAAGAGTCTATATCTAGAAAAACTTAAAGATTCCACCAAGAGACTCTTAGATATGCAAAATCTACGTCTAAAACCATTAGCAAGCCTGGGTGAGTGGCTCATGACTGTAATTCCAGCACTCTGAGAGACGGAGGTGAGATGATTGCCAGATCCCGGGCTCAAGACCAGTCTCTGCAATTGGCGAGAACTTGTCTGTACCTAAAATGAGCTGACCATGGTAGTGCATGCATGTAGTCCCTGCCACGTGGAAGGCTGAGGTAGATGGATG
>NW_007236689.1:0-3355 GCF_000164805.1 Carlito syrichta | reverse complement strand
GGCAACCAAGAATTTGGTATCCAGCAAACTGTTTTTCCAAATGAGAAGAACATTCCTGGATAAAGAAAAGCTGATGAAGTTAATGACTACCAAATGTTCCATCGAACAAATGCCAAAGAGAGTTCTTCTAGTTGAAATGAAAGGCTGTCAGATGGTAAAACAACCCTTTTAACAGGGGCTGAACTAATTTTTGTTTCCACCAGCAGTGCATGAGTGTTCTCCTTTCTCTGTAACTTCATCAAGATTGGTTCTTCTTTGACTTTTTAATAATTGCCATTTTGACTGGTGTGAGAAGGATCCTTGCTCTGGTTTTGGCTTGCATTGCTCTTATTCATAGTGGTGAACAGCCAGGCTCAGTGGCTCAGCCTGTAATCCTGCACTTTGGGAGGCTTAGGTGAGTCGTTTGCCTGAGCCCGTGGGTGCGAGACCTGCCTGGGCAACTTGACGAGAACTCCTCTCTAAAATTAGCCAAAAAATTATCCGGGCATGGTAGCGCATGCCTGTAATACCAGCTACTTGGAGCTGAGGTGGAAAGATCGCTGGAACCCAACAGGTCAAGGCTGCAGTAGCTGGGAGCGGCCAGTGCACTCCAGTCTGGGCGACAGAGTGAGACTCCAACTAAAAAAAAAAAAATAGTGTTGAACATTTTTTTCATGTTTACTGTGCATTTTTGTCTTCTTTTGAGAATTTTCTGTTCATTTCCTTTACTTATTTTTGAATGAGGTGATTTGGTTTTATTTCCTGTCAATTTTTCTATGTTCCTTATAGATACTAGACATAAGTCCTTTGATGCATAATTGCAAATATTTTCTCCCATTCTGTGAGTTCTCTATTTATTTGCTGATGGTTTCTTTAGCTGTGAAGAAGTTCTTGAGTCAAATGAGGCCCCAGTTGTCAATTAAAATTTTCGCTGCAGTTTCTTTTGAGGTCTTGGTCATGAATTCATTGCCTAGGCCAATGTCCACAGTAGAGTTTCCTTGGATTTCCTCGAAGGTTTTATACTCTGAGGTGTTATTTTTAGGTTGTTAATCCAACTTGAGTTAATTATTGCATATGGTAATAGGAAGTAGCCAGATTCATTGTTCTGCATTTGTTTAGTCAACTTTCCCAGAACTATTTATTGAATAGGTTATTTTTCCCGATACTCTACTTTTGTCAACTTTGTCAAAGGTCAGCTGGTTGTACACTGGCAGTTTTACTTCTGTATTCTTTTTGCTCTTTCTTTGATCTATGTCTCTATTTTGTATCAGTACCATGCTGTTTATGTTCCTGTGGCCTTGTTTAAAGTCTAAAATCCAGCTGTGTTATGCCTCCAGCTTTCTCCTTTTTGGTTAGCATTTCTTTGGCTCTATAGGGGTTTTTTGTGGTTCCATATGAATTTGCTTATTCTTTTTTTTAATGTGTGAAAAAAATGCCAGCATTTTTATAGTAATTACATTGAAACTGTAGACTTCTTTGGGAAGTACGGGCCATTTTAACAATATTGATTCTTTCAATCCATAAGCATGGGATGTTTTTCATTTGTGTCAGTTTTGACTTATTTTAGGAGTGTTTTGCAGTTCTTATTGTAGAACTCTTTCACCTTCTTGGCTTGCTCTATTGCAATGTATTTTATTTTTATTTTTGGTTGTTTTAAATGGGATTGTGTTCTCAATTTGGTTTTCACCTTAAATGTTGTTGGTGTAGGGAAATGCTGTTGATTTTTATTTAGTTGGACTCTCACTGTATCTGCAGTGCAGTGTCACTCTCAGAGCCACTGCAGCCTCCATCTGCTGAGCTCAGGTCATCCATCCACCTCGGCCTTCCACGTAGCAGGGACTACATGCATGCACTACCATGGTCAGCTCATTTTAGGTACAGACAAGTTCTCGCCAAGTTGCAGAGACTGGTCTTGAGCCCGGGATCTGGCAATCATCTCACCTCCGTCTCTCAGAGTGCGGGAATTACAGTCATGAGCCACTCACCCAGGCTTGCTAATGGTTTTAGAGTGTAGATTTTGCATATCTAAGAGTCTCTTGGTGGAATCTTTAAGTTTTTCTAGATATAGACTCTTTCCCCCACAAAAAGAGAAAATTTAACGCTTCTTATTTTGATACTCTTATATTTCTCTCTCTTACCCAATGCTCTGGAAAGGACATCTAGCACTAAATTTAAAAGAATTGGTGAGAGTAGACATCCGTGCCTTGTTCAAGTTTTGCCCATTCGATGTGATGTTGGCTATTGATTTGTCACAGATGGCTCTTCTTGTTTTGAGATATCTTCCTTTGATGCCTTGATAGTTGAGGATTTTTATCATAAAGGGATGTTGGATTTCACCAAATGCTGTCTCTGCACCTGTTGAGAAAATCACATCGTTTTTAAAAATGTTATTTTTAAGATGTGGGGTACAAGTGGTCATCATACAGGCAATGTTTGGCCGTCCCTTTGGTTCCCTATATGACTGGTTTGAGATCAGGTATCTTATTGATGTTGTGTCTCCCCCACCCCCACCTCAGCAACATCTCACTACTGCGAATCCATTTCGTATATTATTAGGGTAAATGTTCCTGGTCCTCTTATGAATGAAAACATGTGGTACACTGTACTTTTTTCTGTATCACTTAGTGGGATAGAGTCCAAATCCATCCAAGTCGCTGTGACCTCCATATGTTTGTGCTTCTTTATGGCTGTGTAATATTCCTTTGCATATATGTACCACATTGTTAAAATCCAGTCGAGCCTTGATGGGCAGCATAATTGGTTTCATGTTTCTGCTATGGTGAATAGTGCTGCAATAAACATGCAAAAGCAGGCAACTTTTTGGTAGAATGATTGGAGTTCCTCTGGGTAGAAGTGTTCCTTTTCCCCTGCATCCTTGCCAGCACCTTTGGTTGTTTGTTTCATTATGATGGCCATTCCTACTGTGGTGTGGTGACTTCTCAGTGTGGTTCTGATTTCTATTTCTCTGATGATTAGTGAGGTTGGGCACTTTTTCACATGCCTCTACTCCCCACAAATTTTCTTTGGAGAGGTGTGTATTAATATCTTTTGTAATGGGTCTATTTGTTGTTTTCTATTCAGCACATTTGAGATTCTTGTAGATCCTGGGTGTTAGACCTTTTTCGGAGATTCAGTTGGCAAATATTTCTGCCATTCGCCGGCTGTCTTCCTACTCTCTTGATAGTTGCTTTTGCTTTGCAGAAGTTTTTCAGTTTGATGAGGTCCCACTTATCTAACTGATCTCCGATTGCATGGGCACTGGGGGTTTTGACCAGGAATTGACTGCCAGTTCCAATTTCCATAAGGATATCCCCTGCATTTTCTAAGCTTGTAATAATTTGAGGTTTACATTTGGATCTGTCCTCCATTTAGAGTT
>NW_007236688.1:0-1174 GCF_000164805.1 Carlito syrichta | reverse complement strand
CAAAAGCTACCATAGGGTCTTAGAATTTGAAGATATAAGACCACTGCAGTAGTCCCATGTCTCAGGGATACATGCAAGCCTCACAGTGGATTTCTGAAGCCATGGAACTCATACATACTATGCTTTTCTTATATGTAAACATCTATGATAAAGCTTAATTTACAAAGTAGGCACTGTGAGAAATTAACAACTAGAGATAATAATAAGATGGAATCATTATAATTATCCTGTAATAAATGTTATGTGAATGTAGAGTCTCTCTCAAAATATCTAATTGTTTTGGACTCATTGTTCTTCTTGTGAGATGATAAAATGCCTACATGGTAAGATGAAGTGACAGAGTGAGACAGTGCAAGATTTCATCATGCTACTCAGAGCAGCACACAGTTTAAAGCTTATAAATTGTTTATTTCTGAAATGTTCTTTTTAATATTTTCAGGCTGTGGTTAACTGCAGGTAACTGAAACCACGGAAAGTGAAACCACAGATAAGGAAACTTCTGCACCTGAATCAAAGTCCACAGTCCAGCAGAGGTAGAAGAGAAGTAACAGACTTGAAGGCCATGTAGTAAAGTATGCTCAGGACACTGTGGGACCAGCCTGGTGTTGGGGTAGGAAGTGATAACCAAAGATGGCTTCCTGGATGAGGTAACCCCAATCTGAGCTTTGAAGGATACAAAGGGGTTAGCAAACTGTTTAAGACAGAAGGAGCAGCCTGTAGAAAAGTGGAGGAGTGAGATAGGAGATGCATTTTGGGGTTGTGAGGCATAGACCAGAGCACAATGCTGACTGTGGTAAGTCCACAGGAGCATGTACACTGGGAAGCATCTGTGCATGGGTCTCCTCATAGTTGTATATCCTCTCTGAACATATCTCTCTGAATGTGGAAACTCTTTTCCTCAATGTTATGACTATTTCACATTTTCTGAAGCACACGCATACACATGCAGTCATCTACATAGAAGTTTCAAACAGGCTTATTCAATTGCTGCTGTAATTCATCCAAACTGAAAATACCAGTTAGAAAAAAAATCAGACATTGTACCTCTAGTCTGTCTATCTTGTCTCATTCACAGCACAGACGAAGGTCTCACCAACCAACCTTCAGGATGTCCTGTGGGAGGCCTTCCCTCTGCTGGTAGGGACTCCTTTCGGCCCCCACCTCTCCACTCTCT
>NW_007236687.1:0-332 GCF_000164805.1 Carlito syrichta | reverse complement strand
TAGCTATTAAAAAACTAGTTATGTCAGATGCATAGACAGCTGGCTCGCTAGTTATTTCAGTTTATTAAGTGAGCTGGCCAGTTAGGTAGCTAGCTAGTTAATTCAACTAGATAGCTAGTTAAGTCAGATAGTTAAGTCAGCTGGCTATATGATAGTTAGCAAGGGAGGTAGCTAGTTAAAGCAGGCAGTTAAGTCAGCTGACTAGGTAGGTAGCTAGCTAGTCAAGTCAGCTATTTAGGTAAGCTGGCTAGCTGATTAGGTCACCTTGTTAATTCAGCTCACTGACCAGCAGTTTAGCTAAGTAGTTAGGTAGTTAAGTCCACTGGCAAGCC
>NW_007236686.1:0-455 GCF_000164805.1 Carlito syrichta | reverse complement strand
AGTAACTAGCTACCAACTAACCAGCTCTCTACTTAGCTGTCTTAACTAGGTTACTTAACTCATTACCTAACTGGCTAGCCAGCTAACTTCACTAGCTAGCAACCCAGCTAGGCAGCTGGCTAGCCTGCTGACTTAACTAGTTAGCAAGCTAACTTAAATAGCTGACTTAACCAGCTAGCTACCTAGCTTGCCAGCTTGCTTAACTAGCTGACTTAATGAGCTACCTAGCTGACATAACTAGTTGATATATAGCTGGATTCCTAGGTAACCAGCTGATTTAACTAGTTGAAATTACTAGCTAGCTAAATGGCTAGCATTCTGACTTAACTTGCTATTTAACTTGCTAACTAACTGGACAGCCAACAGACTTAACGAGCTTACTTAACTAGCTGGGGAGGAGGTTGCCAGCTGACTTACATAGCTGACTTAACAGCTAGTCAGCTGGCTACCCTGGT
>NW_007236685.1:0-1319 GCF_000164805.1 Carlito syrichta | reverse complement strand
CCTAGCTGACTCAACCAGCTGACTTAACTCATTAGCTATCTAGCTAGCTTGCCTACTCAACCAGCTGACACAACCTGTTTGCTAACTAGCTAGCTAGCTTACTCAACCAGCTTGCTTAACCCATTAGCTAACTAACTATTGAACTCACTCAACCTGCTGACTTAACTCGTTACCTAACTAGCTAGCTAACTGTCTTAACCATATGACTAAATAAGAAAGCTGACTTAACTAACTGACTTAGCTATCTGACTTAACTGCTTAGCTAACTGACATAACAGGCCAACTTAACAAGTTAGCCAGCTGACTTAACTACCTGAATTAGTTAGCTAACTATTTAACTAGCTGAATATCTAGTTGCTTTAATAATTATCTAACTAGTTAGGTAGTAGACTTAAGTAGGTGTCATAAATAGTTTGCTAACTAGTGAGCTAGCAGACTTAGCTAGCTTACTTAACTATCTAGCTAGTTAGCTAGCTGACTTAACTAGTTGGCTAAAGAGATAGCTAGCTGACTTAACGAGTTGGTTAATGAGCTAGCAAACTATTTTAACTAGTTGGTAAACAAGTTAACTGGCTGACTTAACTAGTTGGTAATAGAGTTAGCTAGGTGAATTAACTTGTTGACGAATCAGCCAAATAGATTGTTTAACATGTTGGCTGCCTACACGACTGACTTGTTAGTTGACTTAACATGTTGGCTGCCTACTCGGCTGACTAGTTACCTGGGATAACAAGATGACTGACGAGTTATCCACTAGTTATCAATGTTAACTTGTTGCCTGCTCGTTTGCTGACATAACTAGTAGGCCAACTAGTTAGCCCACAAGTTACCTGGCCTAAATATTTGGCCGACTAGGCGGACAATTGTTTAGCTCATTTTACTACCTGGATGGCTAGTTGTCGGATCAGTTACCCAAATAACTAGTTGGCCAGCATGTGAGCCATCAGTTGAACTCACTTAACTAGTTGGTGGGTGAGAGAGCCAACTGGTCAGGTCAATTAACAATTCGGCCAGCGAGTGAGCCGACAGGTAAGCTGACTTAACAAGTCGGCTGGCAAGTGAGCCGACTGGTCAGCTGACTTAGCTAATCTGCTAGTAAGTGAGCTGATTGTTCAGTTGAATTTAGTTGGCTGGCGAGTGAGCTGACTGATTAGAAGACTTAACTAGTCGGCCGGTGAGTGAGCAGCCCACTGAACTGAATTAATTAGTTGGCTGTCGAGTGAGTCAATGGGTGAGATGCCTTAACTAGTTGGTCAGCTAGAGAGCCATTGGTGAGCTGACTTAACTAGTCGGCTGGTGAGCAAGCCGACTAGTTAGCT
>NW_007236684.1:2440-3178 GCF_000164805.1 Carlito syrichta | reverse complement strand
TTTCCAATATTTAGTAGGTATTATTAAAATGTAACCAGGATCCATTGATTCCACGTTCCTAGTAAACATCTGGACATCTGCATTTTTGTACACAGAGTTTTGGAATCCACATGGACAGGGAAATTCAGGTCATCTTGCTAAGTACAGAACGGTAATCCGGTTCTTGGAGTTCTCTATAGCCTAAATCTACAAAGTTTCTTGATATGGTTTAATCAGCAATCTGGGCATCTATGTCGCCACATATTTAGTGTGCCTTTTGAAAAGGGATGAGGAATCTTGGGTTCCAATTCCACAAGAACTTTATAGGAGTCTTTCTATTGATATCAAAGAAACTGAAATTCTAGGTCACCAGGAAATATCTTGTCGTCTTGCTGAGAATGAAGCAGGAATTTCAGCAATGGGAGTTCTCATATACAGAACACTACACGACCTGTTGCTAAGGAAGAATAAGGAATCTTGGTTAAACGAGGCCTCCATCCCAAAAACCTACAGACCATATTGCTAAGAGATAACCACCATTCAGGTTTTGGGAGTAGGAATCTGGATAATGGGAGTCCTCATATACAGGAAAGTGCACTGTCTATTGCTAAAGAAGAATAAGGAATCTGGTTTACACGTGTCCTCCATCCCAATAAAACTTCAGGGTTTCTTGCTAAGGGCTAAACACGAATTTGGGTTTTTGAAGCATGAACTAGGAAATGAAATCCTCATATGCAGACAAATGCACTGACGTTTCCT
>NW_007236684.1:0-922 GCF_000164805.1 Carlito syrichta | reverse complement strand
AATCAGCAATCTCAGTTTCTATGTCACCACATTTTTAGTGTGTCTTTGGAAAACGGACTAGGAATCTTGGGTTCCAATTCCTCAAGCACTTTATGAGAGTCTTTCTCTTGATATCCAAGCAACTGGAATTTTAGGTCACCAGGAAAAACCTTGGCGTCTTGCAGAGAAGGAAGCAGGAATTTCAGTATGGGGAGTACTCATATACAGAACACTACACGACCTGTTACTACGGAAGAATAAAGAATCTTGCTTACACGAGTCCTCCAGGACAAAAACCTACAGAGCGTCTTGCTAAGAGTTAATCACCATTCAGGTTTTGGGAGTAGGAATCTGGATAATAGGAGTCCTCATATACAGGAAACTGCACTGTCTATTGCTAAAGGAGAATAAGGAATATGGTTTAGACGTGTCCTCCATCCCAAAAAAAATCTTCAGGGTGTCTTGCTAAGGGCTAAACACGAATTTGGGTTTTGAAGCATAAACTAGCAAAGTGAAATCCTCAAATACAGGCCACTGCACTGACTTTTCCTAAGAAAGAAAAAGGAATGTGGGTGACATATTTTCTCAATCACCAAAAAGGTACATGGCGTCTTCCTAAGATCTAAACCAAAATAAAACCTTCTATGCCAGTATCTGTGAACAGGAGTAGTAATATACAGGCAACTGCACGGCTGTTTCTAAAAATAAATAATCTAGTTTATACGAGTCCTGAGTCCTGAAAATCTACAGGGCATCTTGCTGTTGGCTACAAAGAATCAGGATTCGAGGCATGAATGTGGGTAATAGGAATCCTCATATACAGGAAATTACATGGTCTCTTGCTAAGAAAAAAGAAGAAATCTGTTTTCCACGGCTCCTCTATCAAAAAATCTACATGGCGCCTTAATAATGGCTAAACAAGAATCAGGGTTTCGAAACAGGA
>NW_007236683.1:5180-8031 GCF_000164805.1 Carlito syrichta | reverse complement strand
TTGAAAACAATAGAAATTTATTTTTCACAGATCTGTGGGCTGCAAAGTGCAAGATTAGTAATCATGGTAGTTTAGTGTCTGCTGAGGACTGCTCTCTGCTTTCAAGATGATACTTGTCGTTAAGTCATGACTAAAGGCAGAAGAGAAAAAAAGTGAATGCTTGTTCCCTCCAGCACTTTTTTTTTTGTTTGTTTGTTTTTGTTTTTGAGTTGGAGTCTCACTCTGTCGCCCAGACTGGAGTGCAGTGGCCGCTCCCGGCCACCGCAGCCTCTACCTGCTGGGCTCCGGCGATCCTTCCGCCTCAGCCTTCCAGGTAGCTGGAATTACAGGCATGCGCTACCACACCCTGCTGATTTTTTGATCTTATTGTAGAGATGAGGTCTCGCTGCCCAGGCGGGTCTCGAACCCACGGGCTCAGGCAATCCACTCACCTCAGCCTCCCAAAGGCACGGGATTACAGGCTGTGCCACTGAGCCCGGCTCCCTCCAGCACTTTTTAAAGACATACATCTATTCATGATGACCAAAACCTCATAATCATTTTCATGCAACATAAGGTTCACCTCTTAATACCACCACAATAAGGAATAAGTTTCAACATGAATTTTAGAGGAGACACAAACATTCAAACAATTGGATGAATTTCTTCACTGTTTAACAAGGCTATTCTGTAACTAGCTGGGAACTAATAAAATAATATTTAAAGCACATTAAATAACCAAATCTGTATATTATAAACAATCAAAATGGTGAAGATAAATTTAATAAATTAGAATTTTAAAAATTGCTAATTTTCAATTCATACAGACTATTTTATTACAATTAATTATATTATATAATATATTTCCATAAAAATAAATATACTTAAAAATGGGATAACTTTAGTATATACAAATAAGATTATTTTTATTTTTAAAAAACCAAGAATGTTTATATTAAATATAACTGTTTTCTCTTTTAATGAGACATTCCTTTAATATAAGCCTAAAGAAAAATTTAAATAAAGACATGCAAAGATATACCATGGAAAAGAAACTCAAATAAAATGGCTACAATTAATGTCCTGTCATAATATAAAAGCATTATTGCAAGTGAAAAAGCATGTTTCTAAAAATATATATTTATACCGAATCATTAATATTTTAAAAATAGTTTATATGGAATATTAATACAAGTTCAACATAGAATTGAAAGAAGCACCTAAACAGGTCCTCAAAAGCAGGGATTTCACACTTTTCTCTTGCTGCTTATAATACAGACTTTGCAGTGAGCCTATAGAAGTCTAAAGCTAAACAATTAATCAACACACATATGAACACACACATACACTCTCTATGTAAATATCAAATATTTATATTTTAAGTTCATATAAAAAGTTTCCAAAAGTACACTAAGATATCATCTTGCCAAACATTTTAATATAAAAAATGCAGTGCTGTATTTTCAAGGTAGAACCATGACAGCCAAGCTTTACCTGTTGGTACTTGAATATAGTTACTCAAATTTAATATTAGTTAACTAAAAATTAGTAACTTTTAAATTACTTCCTCAGTCACAATAGTTACATTTAGACACAGACATAGAATACTTCCAACTTCACAGAAAATCTTATGATTATAAGTTATTTAAAATATGTCATTAACCAAACATTTGAAAACCCAAATGGCTTGTAATTCAGTAATACATATATAAATAAATTAAGGGCTAAAAAATCACATTTAATATTCAAAATTATATAAATTCCCATGAAAATGAAGTCTTTCTTATGAAAAATATATTTTATTTAATGTATACACAACAAAAGACAAAAGCAGAAATTGAATTATCGGAGAATTCATCAAGGAAATTTAAAATGGGAAATTTGATATTTACTGCCAGTAAATACAAGCAAAGTAGTAGAAGGGATAAAATAAAAAGTACACAATTATGACTTTAAACACAATTACAGTGTTGAAAACCTATAAAATTGTGATGAAAGAATATTGACGAAAAAATCAGATAAGGCACAGATTTTTGTTTCTGAATTAAACAGGAGAAATTGTAATGATTTTTATAGATATCAATCATTATTAATATTTAACTATATTCACTATACATTTTAATATCCATATAGAATTTAATCTAGAAAATAAAAATTATCAAAATGCAGTACTACAAATAGAAACTTACTACAGTCTTCATGTATTAAAGAAATTGACTTTGTTATAAAAACTTTTCTACAAAAATACTATGGGAACTCAGATGTCATTACCACTGAATAAGAACTTTTATAAATGACATCATACAAAAAAAATGTTTGTAGGGTACAGAAAAGAGGACTGCCATTCAATACAACCTTGATAGCTAAGGTGTTGAATAAAAGCAGTCAAACTTTCCTGTGAACATGGATAAAGAAACAAATAGTACCTTAAATGCAATATATTCACTGATTTATTTTTAAAGGGACATTACACAATTATGTTTTTTTTTAAGAGACATAAGACTGGTTTAAAATATGGAAGAAATAAGCCCTAATAGAGGTTCATATCTATTATTCCAACACTTTAGTAGGTTGTGGTAGGAGAATTGTTGGAATCCCGGAATACAAACCATCCTAGGTAACATATCTCTGCAAAAATTAAAAAAAAGAAAAGAAAAGAAAAGAAAAAAATTACTCCTTGTGGTAGCATGTAATGTAACTGTGCTACCAGTATTCAAAAAGTTGAGGAGAGAGGATTCCTTGAGTGCAGTAGTTAGAAAATGCAATGAGCCATCATTGTGCCACTACACCCATTGGATGTCAGTTCCGATTTACCTATTCAGTAAATGGTGCTGGGAAAACTGACTGACCACATGCAGAAGATTGAAGCAGG
>NW_007236683.1:3750-5160 GCF_000164805.1 Carlito syrichta | reverse complement strand
AAAAAAAAAAAAAAAAGAAAAGAAAAAAATTACTCTTTGTGGTAGCATGTAATGTAACTGTGCTACCAGTATTCAAAAAGTTGAGGAGAGAGGATTCCTTGAGTGCAGTAGTTAGAAAATGCTATGAGCCATCATTGTGCCACTACACTCAGTCTTGGAGGTAGAGCAAGACACTTTACACAAAAATAAGAGAATAAAAGAAAAGAAAGAAAGAAAGAAAGCACTTTGAAGATAATCATAGTTTACATTGTGAACATTATATGGAGAAAACATATGGATAATAATAAAATAAATGCAATATAATTAGATAAAAAATCAATTAGAAAAATGAGAATATTATTATATTCCTTCGAGAAAGTTAAGATGAAAATTTCTAAACATAAATGAATTGTGTTTACCAAACAGGGAATAATGCATAGAATATGTATAGAACTTTTATTAAACCTTCTATTTATTAGAAATAAATCCCTCACAGTGAAACTATTTCAAGAAAGAAAATCATTTCACCTAGAGAAAATAAAAAAGTAATTATTTACAGATAAAATAGCTGATTATTTAGAAAATACAGAACAATCTATACTTGAAATTATAGTGTTAATACATAAAATCAATGAAGCCACTGAATATACGATCAACGTGCAAACTTCATCAGTATTTACACTTGTAGCAACACACATTTCTCAACCAACTCATCTTCAATAAAGCCCCCACCACCTCCCACTGGCGAGAGCAGAACCTATTCAGTAAATGGTGCTGGGAAAACTGGCTGACTACATGCAGAAGATTGAAGCAGGACCCCTATCTATCCCCATGCACAAAGGTTAACTCCAAATGGATCAGAGACCAAAATGTAAAACCTCAAACCATAAGAACCTTAGAAAAGGAAGGAAATACCCTTATGGAAATCGGAACTGACATCCAATTCCTGAACAAAACCTGAAACCCACAGGTCATAAGAGAGAAGATAGACAAGTGGGACCTTATTAAACTGACAAGCTTCTGCAAAGCCAAAGAAACCATCAAGAGAGCAGGGAGACAGCCTACAGACTGGGAAAAAGTATTTGCCAACTCTAGGTCTGACAAAGGCTTAACATCCTGGATCTACAAGGAACTGAAACGTACCAAAAAAAAAAAAAAACAAACAAACAGACAACCCCATTATAAAATGGGCAAAAGATATGAACAAACACTTCACAAAAGAAGACATCCATGCAGTCAACAAACACATGAAGAGATGCTCATCCTCACTAATCATCAGGGAGATGCAAATCAAAACCACACTGAGATACCACCTAACTCCAGTCAGAATGGCAATTATCAACAACTCAAAAAATAGCAGCTGCTGGAGAGGATGTGGCAAAAAGGGAACACTTCTACACTGTTGGTGGGAGTGTAAACTAGGAACCTCTG
>NW_007236683.1:0-3730 GCF_000164805.1 Carlito syrichta | reverse complement strand
CACAGAAACAAAGATCTGAGTATCATATGTTCTCACTCATATAATGGACCTTGAACATCCAATGTAATACGATAAGAAAATGACTGACAGTACTGGGAAACTATGAGGGGGGAGGAGGATGGGATTAACAGTAGCAAATATCTGTCTGGGGATGGGGAAACATCTCTTATCAACAGGGTGCCTGAATGAAACGTAATTGTACACCTAACCCTTAACTGTACCTCACAAAACCATAATAAAAAATATTGATTAATTTTTAAAAAGATGCCATTTGCAAAAACAAAAAAATAAAATACCTATATTACTGTGTGATTTCAAAACTAAAAAATTATGAAATGTGTGATAGAGAGAAATTAAAGAAAATTTAACATTGAATCACAGCCTGAATTTTGTTGGAGAAGTCAACACTACAAAGATCCATAATCTTTAAAAATTATGTGACAGATTTAATGCCATCCCAAATGTAAATCCCATGAGAACTTTTTGATGTCATTATTTATTTATTTCTTGCCAAATGAGTAATATGCCCATTTCATATTAAGATTAGGGAGGCACATCTCACATATTCATGTGAAACCCAATTAACCCATTTATAAACTACAAAAAGTTAGCGTTTACTTTTTTTTGAGATGTCATGTACATAATATAAATTTCATCCACTTAAAAATTTTAATATATTCATTGAGTTCCAACAAAGACGACTATCCAAAAAAAAAAAAAAAGAAAGAAAGAAAAAAAAAACACTGGAGCTATTGGCAGTCACATTCTAATTCACCTTCAGCCCTTAGCCACCACTATTCTATTTTCTGTCTCTACGGATTTGCCTATTCTTGATATTTCACACAAACAGACTCACATTATATTTAACTTTTAGAAAGGTTTAATGACACAAATCTAATATCCAAGAAAAGGAATCAGGCACAACAGCAGCGATATCTGCACTTGGTGGTGTGTATATTATACTTTAGTAACTCATTTTGAAATTTTTCATTCTGAAATAAACAACATAATTCTTTTTCAGACTTATGTGATCAAAATATTATTTTTATTTCATAAAATATAAAATTACTTGATAGTCCAAACTCAGGTGCTTGAATTCTGAAACGCATGCTTACAACTATATAGTTGTGGATCTTCACATTTGTATGCCTCAAGTCGTTGGAAACGTATCCTTGCATAGTTGTACTGAGCAAAATATTCTTTTAACCTATATTGAAGAAAAAGCCACAATTCATTTTGCTTTGGGGTAACAATCTGTGAAATAAGAGAATTATCCGTGTATTTTAAGAAAATAATACGCTGAAAAGAGGTTAGAACATTTATCATATTATAATAGTCGGTTATTAACCAAAACTTAAGTTCCCCCCTTACATTGAGGGAGACATTATTAACTCCAGTGGTTCCTGAAACAATGAATAGTGCCAATTCTCATACGAGTAAATACCGTGTTTTTTCTCTACAAACATACCTGTAAATTGGGCACCAGAGTTTATCAATACCCCATAATTTAACATAATAATTATAGCAATACCCTTACATCACTACTCTTGCATTTGAGGCCCTTAGTAAGTAAATTAAGGACTTATTAAGTAACAAAGCACTATAAAGACAGTGGGTCTGATAACTAGATGACTATAAGTGACAGACACCAAGTAGCATACACAGTATCGATACTCCAGAAAAAACAATGATTCATGTTTCAGGTGGGAAAGATCAATACTACCAAAGATGATCATGCTACTTAGAGCAGTTCACATTTAAAACTCATGAGTTGTTTTTTCCTGAGTTTTCTACTAGAACTTTTGGCTGAGGTTGATCCTGAGCAATGAAACCACAAAGAGTGAAACTGTGGTTTAGGGGGTGTACTGTAGCACATTATGTAATATTTATTTCAACATTGCACTACCTTTCAATATCTTTCCTCATGTCTAAAAATCAACATAAGCTTATTCATAATATTCTTTGAATTTCTCCCTTTTATATATTTATTTTCTTTATAGCACTGTTCCAAAAAACTTACTTATGTTTGAACATTGTGCCCCTTATTGACACCCATGGATGATCAGTACTGTTACGGGAGACTCCAATCCATGCTTCATGTATGAGAGAGTCCAGAAGATTCTAACAGAAAATAAAAAATTCTCATGTAAGTAACCATTATGATAGAGTGTATTAGTTTTAAAAGTACAAATAGTGAATTTTTCATAAGATCCTTAATTTTTAAAACAATATACTAAACTTAAAAAAAATTCTGTAGTGTCTATATTTTTTGTGTAAATTCAAGGTATTCAAGCATGTTTTTGTTACATGTATATATTGCCTTGTAGTGAAGCTCAGGGTTGAAGTAAAACCATCATCTGAAAAATGTACATTGTACTCATTAAATAATTTCTAATCCATCACCCCCCTCCCACTCTCTGTCCCTTCACTGTTTCCAAGATCTGTATTTCACTCTTTATGTCCTTTTGTACCTGCTATTTATCTCCACTTACAAATGAGAACATATGGTATATGATTTTCTGTTTCTTACTTACTTCACTTATGATAATAGCCTCCGGTTCTATTCCTGTTGCTGCAGAAGTCATGATTTGCTTTTTTGGGTTGTGGAGTATGTCCTAGGGTATGTGTCTGTGTTATTGTGTATGTGTGTGTGTATATATATAAACACACATACATATGGTATATGTGCAAATACATATATATATGCATAATACATTTTTATTCAAACATCTTTGTTCAGCCATTTGTTAATGGACTGTCAGAGTACTGGCTCTGACCGAGGGAGGGTTAGGACCTGCACCGGAGAGTCTGGATGGCGAGAAGAGACCACTCGGAGGCAGTTCTTCTGGGATCAGTCTGATCAGGACTGAGTCCAAATTTTATTCAGACTCCTTCCAACTTATATACCATTTTCTATACCCTCCAGCAGTGTGATAATCACTTGCCAGGGGCATACAAATTCCATGCATATCACGCTTTACAAACTATCACAAGACCATCACGAAATTTGCAAGTTCCAAGCAAACAATTCGAATTCTATGATGCCTGACGTGCTTCACAAAACTTACGTTAAGGTCACAGGTGTACAATTTCAATACAGATTGTTCAAAGTGTTTTCCATAATGTTCAATAAATCGTCCATATTATACTCTTTGTTCTAAACCCTGATTAATACAAAAACTTTTTAAGTTAACTCTAGGTTCAGTCCAAGTTCACTGATTCCTAATATTTTTTAACGATTGATATTATTAACTTAACACTATACTATAATCTTTAAGTTTACTTAAATGACTTAATTTTTATTTATTCCATTAACCTATTATGACTCAGCATAGTGCCCTGTAATTCTACAAACCCTTACCATGATTTATATGAGTTTCATATATCTAAACTTTAATTTTTCTATAATCTGATGTTTGAACTTTAATACTATGCTATATCTTACTAAGCTAATTCTTTCGTAAATCTTATGGTAATTGTCATACTCTTGTACAAGGAAATGTATGGTTGCCATGACGGTGGCCAAGGGCTGAAGCAACAGAGTTTCGGTATTTATCGAAACAAAAGAAAACGCTCTGCCTGGCTAGAGGCAGGGCGATAAAACTATTATGGTAATTTAGTTTCTAATCTTAGCCCTAGGGAAACTGCTTTTGGGAACAAGAGCTGATTAACCTACCAGGAAATAGAAGTTTAAAAATGTCTTGAAAAAGGAGTACAACTTAGAAAGACA
>NW_007236682.1:3975-5351 GCF_000164805.1 Carlito syrichta | reverse complement strand
AATTCCCTAGATTCAGGTGACCTGAAACTACAGAAAATTCTTGTTGTCAGGCAAGTTGGAATTGGGATGTTGGGTCGTGAGGATTCCACATTTTGGGGAGGTCTGGTGAAGGGGAATCAGGAATCTTGGATTCCAGTTCCCAAAAAACATTATGAGAATCTTTCTCTTGACATCCAAACAAATGGAATTCTCGGTCACCAGGAGCTGTCTTGGCATCATGCAGAGTGAAGCGGGAAGCTGGAAAATGGGAGTCGTCATATACAGGAAACTACACGACATATTGCTAGGGAAGTATAAGGAATCTTGGTTACATGAGTCCTCATTCCCAAAAGCTACAGGCTGTCTTCCTCAGAGGTAACCACAAATCAGGTTTTTGAATTTGAAATCTGCGTAATGGAAGTCGTCACATACAGGAAACTTCACTGTCTATTGCTAAGTAAGAATATGGAGTCTGCATTACTCGTGTCCTCAATCCCCAAAGAGCTCCAGGTCTTCTTGCTATGAGCTAAACACGAATCAGGGTGTTTTAAGCATGAATCTGGGGAACTAGAGTCCTTTTATACAGGCAACTACATGACATTTTGCTAAGAAAGAATAAGGAATTTGAGTTACACGAGTCCTCAATCCCAAAAATCTACAGGGCATCTTGGAAAGGGCTAAAAAAGAATCAGAGTTTTGAAGCAGGATGTATGTAATGGGAGTCCTTATATACGGAAAATACTCGGCCTCTTTCCAAGGAAGAGAAAGAATCGGGGTTTTAACAGTCCCCAGTCCTAAAAATCAACAGGCCATCTGCTGTGGGATATACATAATCAGGGTTTAGAAGCTGCAACATAGGTAATAGCAGCCCTCATGTACAGAATCTTCATGATCTCTTGCTAAAGAGGAATAAGAAACCTGTATTACACGGTTCCTCCATCACAATATCTACATGACATCTTGTTAAGGGCTAAACAAGAATCAGGGTTTCCAAACAGGTATGTCGGGAAAGGGCGTCCTCATATACAGGACACCACACAGCCCCTCAATAAGGAAGAATAAGGAGTCTGTGATACACTCATCCCCAATCCGAAAAATTCTGAGGGTGTATTGCTACAGGATAAACAAGAATTAGGGCTTCGAGCTCGTCTCATGTTTCGGAGATATTTGGCTTGTGGTGATAATGAATCATTGTTTTTAGGACTCCTGCAACATTCTGGTCCTCTTAAGAGTTGTAAACTGGTGTCTGGTAGTAAAAGTTCCTTATGTTACTCTGGACAACTAAGGGCAAATTCCCGGAAGAAAAGTATCTTCTTGCCATATTTGGGTGTAACTCTGGTCTTAAGATGAACTTTGTAATCCTTAAATTTAAATATGCACTTTAATTTGGAGAGGGG
>NW_007236682.1:0-3268 GCF_000164805.1 Carlito syrichta | reverse complement strand
ATAAGGAATCAGGTTTACACGAGTCCTCAATCCCAAAAATCCACAGGGAATCTTGGAATGGGCTAAAAAAGAATCACAGTTTTGAAACAGGATCTATGTTATGAGAGTCCTAATATACAGGAAAATACACTGCCCCTTGCCAAGGAAGAGAAAGAATCGGGGTTATAGCAGTCCTCAGTCCATGTATCTGGGAAAGGGAGTACTCATATACAGGCAACTGCACAGCTGTTGCAAAAATAAGGAATCTGGGTTATACGAGTCCTCAGTCCTGAAAATCTACAGGGCATCTTGCTGACGGCTAAAGAAGAATCAGGGATTCGAGGGAAGAATGTGGATAATAGCAGTCCTCATATGCTGGAAACTAAATGGCCTCTTGCTAAGAAAAAAGAAGAAATCTGCTTTACACGGTTCCTCTATCAAAAAATCTACATGGCATCTTAAGGGCTAAACAAGAATCAGGGTTTCAAAACAGGTATCTTGGGAAAGAATTCTCACATACAGGACATTACACAGCCTCCAACTAAAGACAAAGAATCTTTTTTGTGCAAGTCCTCAATCCAAAAAATTCCCAGGGTGTCTGCTATGGGACAAACAAGAAACAGGGTTTCAAGTTCCCCACCTGTTTCGGTGCAATTTAGCATGTGGATATTATGATTCGGTCATTTCAGGACTCCAGCAACATTCTGGTCCTCTTGAAAGTTGAAAAACGGGTATCAGGCACTCCAAATTCGTTAGGTTCCTCGGAACAACTAATGCCAGATTACAGGACAAAAAGAATCTTCTTGCCATATTTGGATGTAACTCTGGTCTTATGGTGAACCCTGTAATCCTTCCCCTTCCGTGTGCCTCTTTATTTTGAGAGGGGAAAAGTGTTTTGCAGGTGCCAAATGTTTAGTACGTATTTTTAAAGTTTACATGGAATCATTGATTCCACGTCCCTAGGAAACTTCTGGGCATCTGTATTTCTGTATACAGGGTTTGGAATCCACATTGACAGGGAAAATTAGGGCATCATGCTGAGAATGAAAAGAATATCCGGTTCTAGGAGTTCTCATTATCCAGAATCTCCAGGGCCTGTTGATAAGGTTTAATCAGCAATCTGGGCTTCTGGGTCACTACATTTTTCAGAGCAACATGTTCCATTGACACACTAAATCTGTCATTACAGATCCAAAGGAACTTTCTGGTCCTCTTAGTTCTAATCAAGGATCTGGCTCTAGAAAATCTTTTTTATCCTAGGAACATCTACGACAATAATCATGTTCCGCAGAATCAAAAGGCATATTGCTACAAAATCCGTCGATTCAGGTGACCTCAAACTACAGAAAATTCATGTGTTTGGGCAGGTCAGAACTGGGATGATAGGTTTTGAAGATTCCACATTTTGGGGACATCTGGTGAAGGGGAACCAGGAATCTTGGATTCCAATTTCCAAGGAACATTATGGGAATCTTTCTCTTGATATCCAAACAACAGGAATTCTCGGTCACCATGAACTGTCTCGGCATCCTCCAGAGTGAAGTGGGAAGCTGGGTAATGGGAGTCGACATATACAGGAAACTACACGTCATATTGCTAAGGAAGCATAAGGAATCTTGGTTACATGAGTACTCAATCCCAAAATCTAGAGGCCATCCGCCTCAGAGATAAACAAAAATCAGGTTTTTGAATTCGATATTTGGGTAATGGGATTCCTCACATACAGGAAACTTCACTGCTTATTGCTAAGTAAGAGGAAGGAATCTGCGTTACTCGTGTCCTCAATCCCAAAAGAGCTTCAGGTGTTCTTGCTATGGGCAAAACACGAATCAGAGTGTTTTAAGCATGAATTGGAGGAAATGGAGTCCTTATATACAGGCAACTATATGACCTTTTGCTAAGAAACAAAAAGGAATCTGGTTTACATGAGTTCTCAATCCCAAAACTCTACAGGGTATCTTTGAAGGGGCTAAAAAAGAATAAGAGTTCAAAAGCAGAATCTATGTAATGAGAATCCTAATATACAGTAAAATACATGGCCCCTTGACATGAAAGAAAAAGCATGGAGGTTATAGCAGTTCTCAAGCCTAAAAATTAACAGGCCATTTGTTGTGGTCTAAGCAAGAATCAGGGTTTAGAAGCTGTAACATAGATAATAGCAGTCCTCAATTACAGAATCTACATGATCTCTTGCTAAGGAGAAAAAAGAAACTTGTTTTATTCGGTTCCTCCGTCACAATAACTACATGACATCTTGCTAAGAGCTAAACAAGAATCAGCATTTCCAAACAGTCTTCTGGGGAAAGGGAGTCCCCATATACAGGATATTACATGGCCCCTCGCTAAGGAAGAATAAGGAATCTGTGATACACTAGCCCCAATCTGAAAAATTCTCAAGGTGTTTTGCTACAGGATACACAAGAAGAAGGGCTTCAAGCTCGTCTCATGTTTCCGAGATATTTGGTTTGTGGGTATTATGAATCAGTCTTTTCAGGACTCCAGCAACATTCTGGTCCTCTTGAGAGTTGTAAACTTGTATCTCGTAGTACAAAGTCCCTTAGGGTTCCTCGGGAAAACTAAAAGAGAGATTGCTGGAACAGAAGTATCTTCTTGCCGTATTTGGAAGTAACACTGGTCTTAAGATGAACCTGTCAATTCTTAAATTTCCGTTTGTACGTTTATTTGGAGAAAGACAGAGGGCTTTGCAGTTGCCAAATATTTAGGACGAATTATTAAAATGTAACCAGGAATCATGGATTCCACGTCCCTGGGAAACCTCTGGGCATTTGCATTTTTGTATACAGAGTTTTGGAATCCACATAAACAGGGAAAATCAGGGCATCTTGCTGAGAACGGAAAGGGAATCCAGTTCTTGTAGTTCTCTAACGGCTAAATCTACAAGTTCTCTTGATAAGGTTTAATCAGCAATCTGGGCTTCTATGTCGCCACGTTTTTAGTGTGTCTTTTGAAAAGGGAATAAGGAATCTTGGGTTCTAATTCCACAAGACCTTTTTGGAAGTCTTTCTCTTGATATCCAAGCAAGTGTAATTCTAGGTCACCAGGAAATTTCTCGGCGTCTTGCTGAGAATGAAGCTGGAATTTCAGTAATGGGAGTCCTCATACACAGAACACTACACGACCTGTTGCTGTGGAAGAATAATGAATCTTGGTTACACGAGTACTCCATCCCAAAAATCTACAGAGCGTCTTGCTATGAGATAAGCACCAATCAGTTTGAGAGTAGGGATATGGGTAATGGAGTCCTCATATACAGGAAACCGCATTGTCT
>NW_007236681.1:0-693 GCF_000164805.1 Carlito syrichta | reverse complement strand
CAGGAGGCCAGGCATGGAGGACCACACCTGAATCCCAGCACTCTGGGAATTGGGGGCAGGAAGATGGCTGGAGGCCAGAAGCCCAAGAATAGTCTGGTCCACATAGGGAGACTCCTTCTCCACACCCATCCAAACAGGGGGTCTGGGGTCAATATGTTCATCATCTTGGTCCACGCGGTGAGTCTCCGTCCCTGCACCCATCCAAACAGGGGGTCTGGGGTCAAAATGTTTGTTGTCCCGGCCATTCAGGAGGCTGAGGCTGGAGGATCACTGAAACCCATGATTTTGAGGCTCATGGAGAATGTCGTTTGTGTCTCCAGGCCCCGATTTGGGTCACAGAGCCAGACCCTGTCTCCAAAAACATCAGAATCGTACACATATTCTCATCTGCACATGGCGTGTTCACAGGGTGACTGACTTTAGAGCCAGGAACAATGGGATTGCGTGGGAAATAATGTCGCCTGTTGACGAATTTTTCCCTGGCCTTTCTTGGTGGAAGGTCCC
The DNA here is from genome assembly GCF_000164805.1 of Carlito syrichta. Lineage (NCBI taxonomy): Eukaryota > Metazoa > Chordata > Mammalia > Primates > Tarsiidae > Carlito > Carlito syrichta. The sequence continues at coordinate 189 of NW_007236681.1, read as the reverse complement.
CCTTGCCAAGTCTGATGGTCAGGCTGCCTGGGGCATATTTCTCTCCTCAGAGAGGGGAGCCAGCCGGAACTTGTCCAGGGAGACTTTGCAACTCCCGCACCAAAGTGGGGACACCCATTGGGGTGGTTGGGACTGGAAGTTCCCGAGTTTGGGGGATCCTCACATGTTGGGGGGTGGGGGGAAGGTTGG
>NW_007236680.1:0-769 GCF_000164805.1 Carlito syrichta | reverse complement strand
ACTTGTGAGTCCAGACCAGGCGTCATGGCTCATGGTCGACAGCACACACACTGGAGACCGATGGTGAGGCTGCGTGAGCCAAGGGGTTGGAGATCAGCTGAGCAATGTGACCAGACTTCATCTCGGTGAGAGATCCCCAAAATAAAGTCAGGCGTGGTGGCCACTAGAGTCCTAGCTGCTCAGGGGTCAAGGCAAGATGACTGCCTCAGCCCCGCCAGTCGAAGCCCCAGGAGCCATGATCCTGTTGCCATGTCACAGCCCAGACTATGGTGACTCCGGGGAGAAAAAGGGGTCTCCCATGTGTGTCACGATGGGCAACCATGGCTCCCCAGGAAAAGGTCCACGCGGGCAGGGATTGTGGAGTGATCGGGAGAGGAAGGGGACCTCCCTTTGCAAGAAGGTGGCAGACCAGGCTACCAGAACCTGGGCTAATCATGGCATTGAAAAACCAACTTGATCGCTATGTGTCCATCAGTTGCCATAACTTGGGGCAGTCTGTTCAGGAAGCTCGTATGCGGTTTTGCCATGGGGCGTGAGTGTGAAGGGTGTAGGCTGGCCATCTGGGGTGCATGGTCTAAGGCATGGGGTGGACTTTTCTGGTGACCACCTTTGAAACCTACTGCATACGATAGGCCAGGAAGTGCCTTTTTCTCTCCCATCCCTGAGGGTGATTCCTTGCTCTGGGTGACAGAGATGGTGGTGGTGGTGGTGTGATGGTGATTATTATTATTTGGAGTCAGTATACCACTCTGTCTTCCAGCCTGGAGTG
>NW_007236679.1:0-348 GCF_000164805.1 Carlito syrichta | reverse complement strand
ATTCAATGGACTGGAGTGGAATGAAAGGGAAAGGAATGGAATGGAATAGAAAGGAATGATGTAGAATGTAAAGGAATGGTAAGTAATGGAATGTAGAAGAATGGAGTGGAATGGAATGGAATGGAGAGGAAAGGAATGGAGATGAATGGAATGAAGAGGAATGAAATGGAGAGAAATGGAAAGGAATGGAATGGAAAGGAATGGAATGGAACACAATGAAATAGAGAGAGATGGAATGGAAAGGAATTGAATGAGGGGAATGCAATAGAATGGAATGGAATGAAGAGAAATGGAATGAAGAGAAATGGAATGAAATGGAAAGGAATGGAGAGAAATTATATGGAATGT
>NW_007236678.1:0-795 GCF_000164805.1 Carlito syrichta | reverse complement strand
CAAGAGAGGAGGGAAGACGGAGAGGAGGAGGGGAAGAGAGTGGAAGATATGCTGAGTTATAAATTAACTTAACTCAGAAATGCTGCCCCAAGGAGACTTGGCATTAAGTGTTGTGCTTGCACCTGAGCCCATAATCCATCCCAGTATGAGCAGCCCAGAAGGAATCACTGCAGCAGGGACAAGCACACTGATATCATACTCAATTAGACAGAAGGGAAATTGTATTCATAGTTTCTTTTTAATTAGTTATTTACTTTATAGTGAAAGGGTCTTGCTCTGTCCTAGGCTAGAGTGCAGTATCATTATCCTAGCACACTGCAGCCTCAGACTTCTGGGCTCAAGTGATCCTCCTGCCTGAGCCACTGAGTAGCTAGAGCTACAGGCATGGGCCACCGAGCTTAGCTACTTTTTCTATCTTTTATAGGTCTCACTGTGTTGCCAACCCTTGTCGTGAACTTCTGGCCTCAAGTGATCCCCGTTTGCTGACCTCCGGAAGTGCTGTAATTACAGACATGAGCCATCAAGTCTGGCCTGCGTGAATATTTCCATGCACTTCACAGGGATATCTGTCTTTCTTTCTTCTTCCCTCTCCCTCTACCTCCCTCTCTTTCCTCCCTGTCTCTCTCCTCCCTCTCTCTCTCTTGCACTCTCTTCCCTCCTCCTCTCTGTCTTCCCTGCTCTCTTGCCCACCCCGCCTCTCCTTTACCTCTTGCCCTGCCTCTCTCTCACACACATCTGCACAACCCATTTGTTTTTGTGCCTCTTCCAAGTTTCTCTTTACGAGACAGAACAATC
>NW_007236677.1:0-714 GCF_000164805.1 Carlito syrichta | reverse complement strand
GAAACCACGTCCCTAGGAAACTTCTGGGCATCTGTCTTTTGATATACTGAGTTTGGAATCCACATCGACAGGAAAAATCAGGGCATCTTACTAAGAACGAAACGGAAATGCGTTTGTAAGTGTTCTCATTTTCCGGAATCTACCTGTCACCTTTATAAGGTGTAATCAGCAATCTGGGCATCTGGGTCCGTACATTTTCAGAGCTACTTGCTCCGTGGATATGCTAAATCTGTCATTACAAAGCCTCAGGAACTTTCTGGTCCTCTTATTAGCTGTAATCAAGGTTCTGTCACAAGAAATCCTTTCATTTCCTAGGCACATCTACGACCATAATTATATTCCCCAGAATCAAAGTTATATTGGTACAAAATTCCTCGGTTCACGTGACCTCATATTACAGAAAATTCTTGTGTGTGGGAAGGTAGGAATTGGGATTTTGAGTTTGGAAGATTCCACAAATTGGGGAGGTTTTGTGAAGGGGAACCAGGAATCTTAGATTCCAGATCCCAAAGAACATTATGGACGTCTTTCTCTTGATATCCAAAAAACTGGAATTCTCTTTCACCAGGAACTGTCTCGGCATCCTGCAGAGTGAAGCAGGAAGCTGGGAAATGGAAGTCGTCATATACAGGAAACTACACATCATATTGCTAAGGAAGTATAAGGAATCTTCCTTATATGAGTTCTCAATCCCAAAAACTACAGGCCAACTTC
>NW_007236676.1:0-9423 GCF_000164805.1 Carlito syrichta | reverse complement strand
CAAAGTGATTCACTCTGTGATCATTTACCCAAGATATCCTTAGCAAGGATCATAACATACCGGTGATTGGGTGGTGCCCTGGAGAGTCGAGGGAGAGACTCCTGCAGTTGAAGATGTTCTCCAGTATCTGCAGAGGGGACTGCCAGCTCAGTGAAGGCACAGTCCCTTCCCCTAATGAATAATGAAAGGCACCCCACCATCCAAGATGAAATACCACTGGAGCCTTGATTGAGGCTAATTCTTCCACTGAGCAAGTCTCTGTCTCCCTCCCCCACACACTGGGGATCTACTCAGCTGTCAAGGTAAGCTGAGGCTCGGAAGTGTGCTGCCCAGTCCTGTGCCCTCAATGAGGCGGTGTGATGCTGACATGTGAACCCCATTCTAGGAGAGCTGACAACCTGGAACTTAAATCCCAAGGGATGTCAAAGTGCAGGGAAGAAAATGTGTTTACCACCTGAAAGTCTGAACAGAGACAGGCATCATGTCTCAGAGAGTCCCCCCCCCCCGCTTCAGCCCCAGCCACCTTGATCTTTCCCAAGAAAGAGAACAATGGTCTTTTAATCCATGTACCACCCATTTGCTGAACACCATCACTGAGGGGACAACTAGAAGAGAGCACTAGAAAGACCTGGCAGAGAGGTTATGAGCAAAGATCTTGAAGCCACTGTGAGGTTGTGAGTGATGGTTTTACTATCCACTGTCAAGATGGGAAAGTTGGGCCACCTTATTTAAACTCTTTGTGCCTCAGTTTCTTCAACTGTCAAATGAGGGCAATAACAAGAGGGTCTTATCAGGATGAAATGATTTGGCTAAAATGAACAACTTAGAATCATGCTCAGCACACAGTGTGGTAACAGCACTGGTTTTTTATTGTTATGATTGTGCTAGACAAAAGTGACTTCATCATTCTCCTTACAGATTTCCAGTCTAGTTGAGGAAGACCAAAGTGAGAGGAACATAAACAAATATATCATTATAAATAATGCTAGAAAGGGAGGAATGACGTGAGCAAGATGGCAGAAGTGTCTCCAAAGCTCGCCTGCTCATAGAAACATCAATTTGGGCAACTACCCATACGTGAAAGTACCTTCACAAGAGCTAAGAAATCCAGGTGAGAGGTTAGGGCACCTAAATGGAGCACAGAAATAAGAAAAGATGCATTGAAGAAGGTAGGAAGGACAATTTCACATTACCCACTCCCTCAAGCCAGCACAATACAGTATGGAAAGAGTTACCCTCCATGTTGGGGAAAGAAAGTGAAGTGAGAACACAACTTCATTGCATACTCCAGTACCAGGCTGGCACCCGTGGAACAAGGCTCCAAGTCTGCACCATGAACACAGTCAACAAGGCCACCCCAATGAACTTCATTGTTAGTTTGGCCTCCATGAATCCATGATCCAGGTCTGTACCATGGACACAGGCACAAGGTCTGCCCAGATAGACAGAAGCTCCAGGTCCACCCAAGTACTTGTAGCTCCAGGATGGCCCTTGTGAATCCAACAGACAGGCCCCCTGGCTTGCAAACCCAGGCACTAGGCCAGCCCACCCAAAGACTCCAGCAGTATACTTGCATTCAGATCTTACCAGTGGGTCCACCCAAAATCTCTAGATGGGTTGAATGGTGAATGGCTTTCTCTGCCAATGCCAGTTTGCAAAGAAAAAAGAAGTTGCTACTTCTTCAAATGCATAGACACCAATGCTAGGCCACAAGGATCACAAATAGATAAGGAATCATGGCAACACTAAAGGAACAAAGTAAAGCACCAGTAATCAATTCTAAAGAAATGGATATCTATGAATTGCCTGAGAAAGAATTCAAAATAATTGTCTGAAGCAACACTGAATTATAAGAGAACACAGACAACTAAACAAAATCAGGAAAACAATTATATGAACAAAAGAAGTTTAACAAAGAGAAAAAAACCCCAAAAAAGAGCTAAACAGAAATTCTGGTGCTGAAGCACAATGAATGAACTGAAAAATTCTATAGGGAGCTTCAACCAGACTTGATCAATCAGAAGAAAAAAATCAGTGAGGTCATTTGAAAAGACAGGTCAGAGGAACAAAAAGAAAAAAGAACAAAAAAGATGAGGAAAGTCTATGGGACTTATGAGAAACCATCAAATGAAATAAAATGTGCATTATGGGAACTCAGGGGAGGCAAAAGCAGAGGAGAAAGTGACAGAAAACATTTAAAGAAAAAAAATGACAGAAAATTCCCCAAAACTGAAGAGGAAATAAACATCAAGATCCATGAAGCCCTGTGATTTCCCAACCGACAGTGTCGCAGCTCTTTTAGAATCTGTCTAGCAGGTTTTTCATCATTGCAAGGGAAAAAAAGAATTCTCATCTGATTACACATAAATAGATCTTCACTGAGACACAATAAAACCAAATCTCAAAAGTCAAAGATGTAGAGAACTTTGAAAGCAGCAAGAGAAAAGCAACTTGCTACATACAAGGAACCTCTATAAGACTATCACTAAATTTCCCAGTAGAATTTTTCCAGGCCAGGAGACAGTGGGGTGATATATTCAAAGTCCAGAAAGAAAGAAAAAAAATCTGCTAACCAAGAACACTAGACCCACAAAATCTGTCCTTCATAAATGAAGAAGAGAGAAAGATCTTCCCAGATAAAAACTGAAAAAGTTAATCACCTTATAACATTTACAATTGTTATATTTGCTTGATGTATTGACCCTTTTGTCACTATGTAATGCTGTATAAGAATTGTGAAAAGTAGTTCTTCAAGTTGAAATAAAAGGGCACTAATGCCAACACATACAAAATATAACAATGTAAATGTAAGAATATAATCAAATTCAGAATACCCTTATACTGTAATGGTGGTATATAAATTACTTTTAACTTTAGTAAAAATACTTTTAACCCTTAACTGTACCCCACAATTTTAAAATAAAAAATATTGATTTAAAAAACAAATAAAAAATAAAAATAAAACAAAAAGTATTTAGTATACTTTCATAAAGTATTTAGCAAAAATACTTTAGTAAAACATACCTAACAAAAAGTCATCATACAACAAAAGAAGGCAGAAAAAGAGGAAGAAAGTTACAAAGGAAATACAAAAAATACAAAATAGTTAGAAAACAATTAATACAACTGTAATAGTAAGCCCTCACCTATCAATTATTGCTTTGAATATATGTGAATTAAATCTATGATCAAAAGACAGTGGCTGAATTGACTTTAAAAAACCCAATATCCAACTATTTGCTGGCTAAAAGAAACTCACTTTAGCTTTAAGGACACACATATGCTGAAAGTGAAGGTACTGGAATAAATATTTAATGCAAATAGTAACCAAAAAAGAACAGAGGTGGCTAGGTGCAGTGTCTCACGCCTGTCATCCTAGCACTTTGGTAGGCCAAGGAGAGAGGATTGCTTGAACCCAGAGGTTTGATACCAGCCTGGGCAACTTGTTGAGACCTTGTCATACAACAAATCAATAAAAATTAGTCAGGCATGGTGACACAAGTCTGTAGTTCCAGCTACTTGGAAGGCTGAGGTGGAAGGATCACCTGAACCCAACAAGTCGAGGCTGTAGTGGCTGTGAGCATGCCATGCACTGCAGCCTGGGCGACAGGGTGAGACTCTGACACACACACAGGTGCGCACGCACACACACACACAGAACAGAGGTGGCAATACTTTTTGTCACACAAAATAGACTTTAAGTAGAAAACTTATCACAGTAGGCCAAAAAAAAAAAATCTGAAGTGAGTGGATTGCCTGAGCCTGTAGGTTCGAGACCTGCCTGGGCAGCGAGACCTCATCTCTACAATAAAAATCATAAAAAAAAAATAATAAGCTGGGCATGGTAGCACATGCCTGTAATTCTGGCTACTTGGAGGGCTGAGGCGGAAGGATCACCGGAGCCCAGCAGGTTGAGGCTGCGGTGGCCGGGAGCGGCCACTGCACTCCAGTCTGGGCGACAGAGTGAGACTCCAACTCAAAAAAAAAAAAAAAAACCATTACATAATGATAAAGGGGTTAATTCATCAAGAGGATATAACAACTGTAAATATATGTATACTCAACAATATATAAAACAATTATATATATAATATATATATAATTGCAACTAAATATATAAAACAAATATTAACAGAAGGGTAAAATAGACATCAATACAACAATAGCAGGGGACTTCCACACCTAACATACAATAATGGATAGATACAACAGAAAATCAGTTAGGAAACAGCAGGCATGAACAACATTACAGCCCAAATGGACCTAACAGACACATACAGAACACTCCATGCAACAGCTCCAGAAGACACATTCTTCTCAAGTGCACATGAAACATTTTCCAGGATGGATGATATGTTAGGCTATAAAACAAGTCTTAACAAATTTAAGAAAATTAAAATCATACTAAATATTTTCTCTGATCACAGTGACATAAAACTAGAAATGAATAATAGGAGGAAAGCTGAAAAAAATCAAATATGTGAAAAATAAACAACATACTCCTGAACAAAGGAGAAATCAAAGAGAAATTTTTAAGAAATCTTGACACAAATGAAAATGCAAACACAACATACCAAAACTTATAAAATTCAACAAGAACAGTTCAAGAGGGAAGTTTACAACACTAATCTCCTACATTAAGAAAAAAAATGTCCCAAATAAACAATCTAACTTTATACCTCAAGAAGCTAGAACTATGTGAGGTGAGTGATGTTAATTAGCTTGATGGCAGTGATTATTTCATAGTATACGCATATATTAAAACATCACACTTTGTACTTAAATATATACTATTTTTATTTGTCAATTATACATCAATAAAGCTAGAAAATCAATCCATCATGCTATGGAGCAAAAGCAGAATGCAGTGGGAGATGACAACAGGAATAGCTGAAGAGTAAGAAAACACAGGCTGGGCTTGGTGGCTGAGCCTGAAATCCCTGCATTTGGGAGGCCGAGGCGAGTGGATTGTATGAGGCCACAGGTTCCAAATCAGCCTGGGCAACTTAATGAGACCTCATCTCTACAATAAATCAGAAATTTGCTGGGTCTGTAGTTCTATCTACTTGGAAGGCTGAGGTGGAAGAATCACCAGAGCCCAGTGGTTTGACACTGGGGTGGCCAGGAGTGTGCCACTGCATTCAGCCTGGCAATGGAGTGAGACTCCTATTCAAAAAAAGAAAATAAAAGAAAGCACCCACCAAGCACAGATGTAGGAAATGAGCCTTCCAATCAGGAAATAGCACAGACAAAGGCCCTGAGGTAGGAGGGAACAGGGTAACTGTGTATCCCTCAGCAGAGTTGGGTGTGGCTGGATGACAGCAATGAGGTGAAAGACCACAAAGACCTGTGGGGATTTTTGTTTTTATCCTAAGAGCAGAAATGCAAAGGCCTGGGTATGTTTGGTGGGGAAGACACGATTTGACTCACATTTCAAAATTATCATATTGGCTGCTGAGTGGAGAAAGGATAACAGAAGGACAAGATGAGATGCAGGGAGTTGAATTTTGAGGCTGCTGCTGTGGCCCAGTGAGACACCAGGGTAACTTGTATCATAGCACTGGAGGTGGAGGAGACATAACTTTGACCAAAGCGCTGGCACTTTTGATCTATCAAGAGGGAACCCACAAGGGTCCAGGATGGTGCGCTGGATGCTCTCAGCTGCAGTCCTGGGTATGAAAAGCCACCATGAGCAGTCAAGGCACCATCATGATCAGCCTGCTTGGAATGCTCTAGAACTTCTTTCTTGGAAGACTTACCCAACAAAGGCTTGTCATGAAGATCATCCCACTTGGAAGGAAGGAAAGCTAGAGTGAGGGAAGTGGGAAACACCTGAGGACTTGATATTCCATGCCCAACAAGGCCATTCACAACATCTTGAGAGAGCACTCCATCCTCTTGGACCTGGGGGATGAGACATCCATCTGAAGAGGGCACACTTTCCTTGGGCATAACCCCCCCCCAAGTCCCCAACCAACACCAGGTCCTGAGCAACCATGAGGAGGGGCCCCATAGCTTCCACATTGGAATCCAGACCTGGCACAGATTCTTAGCAGGACAGTCTCCTGACTGGATGATGGGCCCCATGAGGACATGTGCCTGCTGGATGTCCCCCTCCAATGCCAGTGCCAAGCACAGACACCCCATACCACTTGTTTTTGCACTCAAATTGTATCTGATCAAAAAACAATTGACACTCTTCCATTCCCTTAAGTTGGTTGCTCAGTCATCCCATCAGTGGCTCCTGTGGCCACACTGAGGGCCACATGCCACCATCAATGCCCTGAGGAAAATCGGACAGTGTTGGAAAGTGTGATATTGACAGAAAGAGACGACTCCATTAGTGCTGTCCAGACATGAGGAACTAGAGTCTTTCAAACAGAGGAAGACGGCTTCGAGGTGAAGAACCATGCCAAGAAGCAAATAACAGATCAAAACCTCAGTACGGGGAGGACGGAGACAGACAGCACGGCAGCCAGTTAGAGGAGAGGGAAACCCTCACTCTTTGGTCCCCTGGGAGCCCTTTGACAGGGTCTTCTCTCAAGAACCCCACAGGCAGGAACAACCAGCCCAACTCACTGTCAAGGACACTAATGCTCAGGGTGGCAGTGCCGCAGCCGTGGAACTGAGGTCTGAAAGAAGAAATGATGGGATCAAAGCAGTGAAGACAAAGAAAGTGACAGACTTGAGACACAAGAAGTGAGTCCTGTCTGCCAGGGCCAACTCTCCACACGAGAGGCTCAGAGGTGATCTGGACTCGCAAGCTGGGGTGAAGTGGAGTTGGGACTTCAGCACCTCACTGAGCAGTCTGGCTTCAAGCCCGCAGATGACAAGGAGCTACCAACTAATTCTGAGGTGAACAGGGTCACAGTCAGAGCTGTGCTTTTGGAACATGTACTTGACCATTGAGAGGAGAGGTGGAAGGTAGGAAAGCTCGGAGTACCCAAGGGAGGCCCAGGACAGGGGATGTTGGGAAGGGATGGAAGGAAAAGTCATACATGCCAGCAGGAAGGAAGCAGAGGAGAAGTCGCAGGCTGGAACACGCCGAGGGAGAGGGATCTCACGTCTCCTTTTCCTTCCAATGACAGCAAGAGGAGCACTTGGGAGTAGGGTTGCACAGGGCACGACTTCTCAGAGATCAGGAGAGGAAGAGCCCTGAGTGTGTGTCTCTAGCATAGCCTGTAGCCCCAAGCCACATGGTCAGCTTTGAGCCCCAAAGGACAAGTGAGAGGCAAGGAGATCAGGAAACTCAAAAATAAATGGTGAGGGTCCTCAGGAAAAGTGGTGTCTTCCACATGTTGTCAAGAATTCGAAGCACAGAGAGGATCAGCAACCTACCTAATCTCACACAGGAAGTGTGTGCCAGAATCAGAGTTCAAACCCAGAACCTGTGTCCATCAGGAAGGCAGCAGGAGAACAAATGACCTGACTTGACTTCACTCCTGTTCTATCTCCCATCCTGCCAGGACCTCTCAAATGAAAGCATAGGGCATGGAGCATCTTGCTGCCTCCACCTACAAAGGCTGCTTTGTGGCGCACAGAGTGAGGCAGACAGGGACAGGCCATGGGCCTGGAGGGGCACTTGGAAGCACCTCAACATCCCATTCCAACAGCCCAGTCCCTGCTGGGTACCAGGCCTCCAGCGCCTTTACCCTGATGGGTCACAGAACCCCAGCCTTCAGCCTTGACTCTGCAGTGGGCCATCCCACAGAAAGGTAAGTGCCTCACCTCCACCAGAGCCTTACCAGCATCCTCAAGCTCCCACCGTTTCCTTCCTTCCTCATTTGCACTCCCCTGACCTGGCCGGATCAGTGGCTCCCAGATGCAAAACTCCAAAATGGCCCACTTCCATCAAGGCTGGTTATTGCAGTGAATGTTTTAAAAGCTGAGGGCCCTAGCCAGCCCCTCTTGGCCTCCCTGCCAGCCTTGCACATGGAGACTTTCTGGCTGGGATAAAGAAAGTGCTCCTATCTCTGATTCCACAGGGTCTCTGATAAGAAATGTCATCCCGGACTTGCGGCAAGATGGCAATGGGGCAACCTGGTCTATGAAACCCTCTGCAAAGGAGAATGCAGAGGGTCTCTGGCTCTCTAACCGGGGGCTGCGGACCCCAACATTGCAGCCTGCTCTTCACACGGAGCTCGGCCGTTGCCACTGCTGAGGTATTGCAGTGGTCTGGACAACCACAGCAGTGCAGACACAGCACTCCCGGCACCGCCACGGTGTCTGTGGTAGCCATAGCACATGGTGCCACCCATGCCTGAGGCGATCCACAACTTCAGTCCTTGAAGCCCCTGCAGGCAAAATCTGCCGGGATCACTGCCACCTCTCCTGTGACCCCGAGGTACTGCCTGCCGTGGGTCTCCTCCCGTATGCTCATCTCCGGCCTCTGCCCCAGTTCCTGTCCAACCCACTCCCAGGCTTCCATCTCTGGCCTCTGCCAGGTTCCTGGCCGGCCACACCCCCTCTGGGGCGAGCAACTGAGACAGCACCACCTGCTGGTGATTCAAGATAACAACACCAAAGCAGGCCAGAGGCAACTGACCCTAACTGTGAACTAATTTACCAGCTTGAAAAGAAAGCTAGAAATCAGAGTTGAAAGGACACTGGACTTAAACGAAAAGTCTCAGAGTGTGCTTGATTGGTTCTGTTAGTTTAATGACTTAATTCTATTCCTACTGTATTGTTCCTTTTTTTTCCTCTCCCTTTTCTTCTCTTTTCTCCTCTTTGAAAACCATATCTTTGTATACAGGAACAGCACACCAATAAGGTGGTTGGTTAGCTTGTATGTTAGCATCATGGTATGTTTTATTTTTTTATATGGGAGTTGGTTAGTCTGTAGCTGTGGTCTATTGTTTTTATATGTTTCAGTATAGGTCTCTCTCTCCATTTGTTGGTACACTCGTCTGTTTCCCCCCTTACTCCTATATATCTCCACCCCCCACTTCCCCCAACTGTCTGCTCCATTCTCTTCCCTCTGCTAACCACATTTTATTTCAGGGAGTAAATCTACAGCCCCACTGCATGGACAGATTCCAAGGCAGTGGGAAGTGGGTTTCAGATTATCCGTACACCTGTCAGCGAATACCAGGACCTGCAGATAGATTTTTAATCACAGCACCCCCTTAAGTAAATCTCAAAACTGCACAAAGGACCACCCCCAACATACGGTGCAACTCCAGAATTGAACAAAGTAAGAGGACACACATAAAGAATAGGAGATTGAACAAGCAGAAGTAAAACCAAGCCGTCTACCCGTGAATAACAGAATTAAGGAAGACGGTGATGAGGAGGGAAGGAAAAAAGTAGGGAGGAGGAAAAAACCGCACAAATGAAAAACACCAAAAGAATAATATAGGTCTCACACACACCCCTGGGAGATCAGACACTGAGAAAACGATTCTGGAACACAAACAATGAAAA
>NW_007236675.1:0-5357 GCF_000164805.1 Carlito syrichta | reverse complement strand
GACGTATGCCTGCTTTGTCAGAAGACATGAAGTGAAACTGGAGCCCAGGCAAGAGTCCAATACTCCCATAGTGACCTGACTGGCAAAGTGATTCACTCTGTGATCATTTACCCAAGATATCCTTAGCAAGGATCATAACATACCGGTGATTGGGTGGTGCCCTGGAGAGTCGAGGGAGAGACTCCTGCAGTTGAAGGTGTTCTCCAGTATCTGCAGAGGGGACTGCCAGCTCAGTGAAGGCACAGTCCCTTCCCCTAACGAATAATGAAAGGCACCCCACCATCCAAGATGAAATACCACTGGAGCCTTGATTGAGGCTAATTCTTCCACTGAGCAAGTCTCTGTCTCCCTCCCCCACACACTGGGGATCTACTCAGCTGTCAAGGTAAGCTGAGGCTCAGAAGTGTGCTGCCCAGTCCTGTGCCCTCAATGAGGCGGTGTGATGCTGACATGTGAACCCCATTCTAGGAGAGCTGACAACCTGGAACTTAAATCTCAAGGGATGTCAAAGTGCAGGGAAGAAAATGTGTTTACCACCTGAAAGTCTGAACAGAGACAGGCATCATGTCTCAGAGAGTCCCCCCCCCCCGCTTCAGCCCCAGCCACCTTGATCTTTCCCAAGAAAGAGAACAATGGTCTTTTAATCCATGTACCACCCATTTGCTGAACACCATCACTGAGGGGACAACTAGAAGAGAGCACTAGAAGGACCTGGCAGAGAGGTTATGAGCAAAGATCTTGAAGCCACTGTGAGGTTGTGAGTGATGGTTTTACTATCCACTGTCAAGATGGGAAAGTTGGGCCACCTTATTTAAACTCTTTGTGCCTCAGTTTCTTCAACTGTCAAATGAGGGCAATAACAAGAGGTTCTTATCAGGATTAAATGATTTGGCTAAAATGAACAACTTAGAATCATGCTCAGCACACAGTGTGGTAACAGCACTGGTTTTTTATTGTTATGATTGTGCTAGACAAAAGTGACTTCATCATTCTCCTTACAGATTTCCAGTCTAGTTGAGGAAGACCAAAGTGAGAGGAACATAAACAAATATATCATTATAAATAATGCTAGAAAGGGAGGAATGGCGTGAGCAAGATGGCAGAAGTGTCTCCAAAGCTCGCCTGCTCATAGAAACATCAATTTGGACAACTACCCATACGTGAAAGTACCTTCACAAGAGCTAAGAAATCCAGGTGAGAGGTTAGGGCACCTAAATGGAGCACAGAAATAAGAAAAGATGCATTGAAGAAGGTAGGAAGGACAATTTCACATTATCCACTCCCTCAAGCCAGCACAATACAGTATGGAAAGAGTTACCCTCCATGTTGGGGGAAAGAAAGTGAAGTGAGAACACAACTTCATTGCATACTCCAGCACCAGGCTGGCACCCGTGGAACAAGGCTCCAAGTCTGCACCATGAACACAGTCAACAAGGCCACCCCAATGAACTTCATCGTTAGTTTGGCCTCCATGAATCCATGATCCAGGTCTGTACCATGGACACAGGCACAAGGTCTGCCCAGATAGACAGAAGCTCCAGGTCCACCCAAGTACTTGTAGCTCCAGGATGGCCCTTGTGAATCCAACAGACAGGCCCCCTGGCTTGCAAACCCAGGCACTAGGCCAGCCCACCCAAAGACTCCAGCAGTATACTTGCATTCAGATCTTACCAGTGGGTCCACCCAAAATCTCTAGATGGGTTGAATGGTGAATGGCTTTCTCTGCCAGTGCCAGTTTGCAAAGAAAAAAAGAAGTTGCTACTTCTTCAAATGCATAGACACCAATGCTAGGCCACAAGGATCACAAATAGATAAGGAATCATGGCAACACTAAAGGAACAAAGTAAAGCACCAGTAATCAATTCTAAAGAAATGGATATCTATGAATTGCCTGAGAAAGAATTCAAAATAATTGTCTGAAGCAACACTGAATTATAAGAGAACACAGACAACTAAACAAAATCAGGAAAACAATTATATGAACAAAAGAAGTTTAACAAAGAGAAAAAAACCCCAAAAAAGAGCCAAACAGAAATTCTGGTGCTGAAGCACAATGAATGAACTGAAAAATTCTATAGGGAGCTTCAACCAGACTTGATCAATCAGAAGAAAAAAATCAGTGAGGTCATTTGAAAAGACAGGTCAGAGGAACAAAAAGAAAAAAGAACAAAAAAGATGAGGAAAGCCTATGGGACTTATGAGAATCCATCAAATGAAATAAAATGTGCATTATGGGAACTCAGGGGAGGCAAAAGCAGAGGAGAAAGTGACAGAAAACATTTAAAGAAAAAAAATGACAGAAAATTCCCCAAAACTGAAGAGGAAATAAACATCAAGATCCATGAAGCCCTGTGATTTCCCAACCGACAGTGTCGCAGCTCTTTTAGAATCTGTCTAGCAGGTTTTTCATCATTGCAAGGGAAAAAAAGAATTCTCAACTGATTACACATAAATAGATCTTCACTGAGACACAATAAAACCAAATCTCAAAAGTCAAAGATGTAGAGAACTTTGAAAGCAGCAAGAGAAAAGCAACTTGCTACATACAAGGAACCTCTATAAGACTATCACTAAATTTCCCAGTAGAATTTTTCCAGGCCAGGAGACAGTGGGGTGATATATTCAAAGTCCAGAAAGAAAGAAAAAAAATCTGCTAACCAAGAACACTAGACCCACAGAATCTGTCCTTCATAAATGAAGAAGAGAGAAAGATCTTCCGAGATAAAAACTGAAAAAGTTAATCACCTTATAACATTTACAATTGTTATATTTGCTTGATGCATTGACCCTTTTATCACTATGTAATGCTGTATAAGAATTGTGAAAAGTAGTTCTTCAAGTTGAAATAAAAGGGCATTAATGCCAACACATACAAAATATAACAATGTAAATGTAAGAATATAATCAAATTCAGAATACCCTTATACTGTAATGGTGGTATATAAATTACTTTTAACTTTAGTAAAAATACTTTCAACCCTTAACTGTACCCCACAATTTTAAAATAAAAAATATTGATTTAAAAAAACAAACAATAAAAAATAAAAATAAAACAAAAAGTATTTAGTATACTTTCATAAAGTATTTAGCAAAAATACTTTAGTAAAACATACCTACAAAAAGTCATCATACAACAAAAGAAGGCAGAAAAAGAGGAAGAAAGTTACAAAGGAAATACAAAAAATACAAAATAGTTAGAAAACAAATTAATACAACTGTAATAGTAAGTCCTCACCTATCAATTATTGCTTTGAATATATGTGAATTAAATCTATAATCAAAAGACAGTGGCTGAATTGACTTTAAAAAACCCAATATCCAACTATTTGCTGGCTAAAAGAAACTCACTTTAGCTTTAAGGACACACATATGCTGAAAGTGAAGGTACTGGAATAAATATTTAATGCAAATAGTAACCAAAAAAGAACAGAGGTGGCTAGGTGCAGTGTCTCACGCCTGTCATCCTAGCACTTTGGTAGGCCAAGGAGAGAGGATTGCTTGAACCCAGAGGTTTGATACCAGCCTGGGCAACTTGTTGAGACCTTGTCAATACAACAAATCAATAAAAATTAGTCAGGCATGGTGACACAAGTCTGTAGTTCCAGCTACTTGGAAGGCTGAGGTGGAAGGATCACCTGAACCCAACAAGTCGAGGCTGTAGTGGCTGTGAGCATGCCATGCACTGCAGCCTGGGCAATAGGGTGAGACTCTGACACACACACACGTGCGCACGCACACACACACACAGAACAGACGTGGCAATACTTTTTGTCACACAAAATAGACTTTAAGTAGAAAACTTATCACAGTAGGCCAAAAAAAAAAAAATCTGAAGTGAGTGGATTGCCTGAGCCTGTAGGTTCGAGACCTGCCTGGGCAGTGAGACCTCATCTCTACAATAAAAATCATAAAAAAAAAATAATAAGCTGGGCATGGTAGCACATGCCTGTAATTCCGGCTACTTGGAGGGTTGAGGTGGAAGGATCACCGGAGCCCAGCAGGTTGAGGCTGCAGTGGCCGGGAGCGGCCACTGCACTCCAGTCTGGGCGACAGAGTGAGACTCCAACTCAAAAAAAAAAAAACCATTACATAATGATAAAGGGGTTAATTCATCAAGAGGATATAACAACTGTAAATATATGTATACTCAACAATATATAAAACAATTATATATAATATATATATAATTGCAACTAAATATATAAAACAAATATTAACAGAAGAGTAAAATAGACATCAATACAACAATAGCAGGGGACTTCCACACCTAACATACAATAATGGATAGATACAACAGAAAATCAGTTAGGAAACAGCAGGCATGAACAACATTACAGCCCAAATGGACCTAACAGACACATACAGAACACTCCATGCAACAGCTCCAGAAGACACATTCTTCTCAAGTGCACATGAAACATTTTCCAGGATGGATGATATGTTAGGCTATAAAACAAGTCTTAACAAATTTAAGAAAATTAAAATCATACTAAATATTTTCTCTGATCACAGTGACATAAAACTAGAAATGAATAATAGGAGGAAAACTGAAAAAAATCAAATATGTGAAAAATAAACAACATACTCCTGAACAAAGGAGAAATCAAAGAGAAATTTTTAAGAAATCTTGACACAAATGAAAATGCAAACACAACATACCAAAACTTATAAAATTCAACAAGAACAGTTCAAGAGGGAAGTTCACAACACTAATCTCCTACATTAAGAAAAAAAATGTCCCAAATAAACAATCTAACTTTATACCTCAAGAAGCTAGAACTATGTGAGGTGAGTGATGTTAATTAGCTTGATGGCAGTGATTATTTCATAGTATACACATATATTAAAACATCACACTTTGTACTTAAATATATACTATTTTTATTTGTCAATTATACATCAATAAAGCTAGAAAATCAATCCATCATGCTATGGAGAAAAAGCAGAATGCAGTGGGAGATGACAACAGGAATAGCTGAAGAGTAAGAAAACACAGGCTGGGCTTGGTGGCTGAGCCTGAAATCCCTGCACTTGGGAGGCCGAGGCGAGTGGATTGTATGAGGCCACAGGTTCCAAATCAGCCTGGGCAACTTGATGAGACCTCATCTCTACAATAAATCAGAAATTTGCTGGGTCTGTAGTTCTATCTACTTGGAAGGCTGAGGTGGAAGAATCACCAGAGCCCAGTGGTTTGACACTGGGGTGGCCAGGAGTGTGCCACTGCATCAGCCTGGGCAATGAAGTGAGACTCCTATTCAAAAAAATAAAATAAAGCACCCACCAAGCACAGATGTAGGAAATGAGCCTTCTAATCAGGAAATAGCACAGACAAAGGCCCTGAGGTAGGAGGGAACAGG
>NW_007236674.1:0-1068 GCF_000164805.1 Carlito syrichta | reverse complement strand
AATATTAACAGAAGAGTAAAATAGACATCAATACAACAATAGCAGGGGACTTCCACACCTAACATACAATAATGGATAGATACAACAGAAAATCAGTTAGGAAACAGCAGGCATGAACAACATTACAGCCCAAATGGACCTAACAGACACATACAGAACACTCCATGCAACAGCTCCAGAAGACACATTCTTCTCAAGTGCACATGAAACATTTTCCAGGATGGATGATATGTTAGGCTATAAAACAAGTCTTAACAAATTTAAGAAAATTAAAATCATACTAAATATTTTCTCTGATCACAGTGACATAAAACTAGAAATGAATAATAGGAGGAAAGCTGAAAAAAATCAAATATGTGAAAAATAAACAACATACTCCTGAACAAAGGAGAAATCAAAGAGAAATTTTTAAGAAATCTTGACACAAATGAAAATGCAAACACAACATACCAAAACTTATAAAATTCAACAAGAACAGTTCAAGAGGGAAGTTTACAACACTAATCTCCTACATTAAGAAAAAAAGTCCCAAATAAACAATCTAACTTTATACCTCAAGAAGCTAGAACTATGTGAGGTGAGTGATGTTAATTAGCTTGATGGCAGTGATTATTTCATAGTATACACATATATTAAAACATCACACTTTGTACTTAAATATATACTATTTTTATTTGTCAATTATACATCAATAAAGCTAGAAAATCAATCCATCATGCTATGGAGCAAAAGCAGAATGCAGTGGGAGATGACAACAGGAATAGCTGAAGAGTAAGAAAACACAGGCTGGGCTTGGTGGCTGAGCCTGAAATCCCTGCATTTGGGAGGCCGAGGCGAGTGGATTGTATGAGGCCACAGGTTCCAAATCAGCCTGGGCAACTTGATGAGACCTCATCTCTACAATAAATCAGAAATTTGCTGGGTCTGTAGTTCTATCTACTTGGAAGGCTGAGGTGGAAGAATCACCAGAGCCCAGTGGTTTGACACTGGGGTGGCCAGGAGTGTGCCACTGCATTCAGCCTGGGCAATGGAGTGAGACTCCTATTCAAAAAAGAAAATAAAAGAAAA
>NW_007236673.1:0-746 GCF_000164805.1 Carlito syrichta | reverse complement strand
TTTCTTTCTTTCTTTCTTTGTTGTTGTTTTTGAGTTGGAGTCTCACTGTCACCAGACTGGAGTGCAGTGGCCACTCCCTGTCACAGCAGCCTTGACCTGCTGGGCTCTGGCAATCCTTCTGCCTCAGCCTTCCAAGTAGCTGGAACTACAGGTGTGCACTCCCACACCCAGCTAATTTTTTTTGACTTGTTGTAGAGATGGGGTCTCGCCTGCCCAGGTGGGTCTTGAACGTATGGGCTCAGGCAATCCACTCACTTCAGCCTCCCAAAGGCACAGGATTACTGGCTGAGCCACCGAACCTGGCTTCTTTTTTCTTTCTTTCTTTCTTTCTTCCTTTCTTTTTTCTTTCTTTCTTTCTTTCTTTCTTTCTTTCTTTCTTTCTTTCTTTCTTTCTTTCTTTCTTTCTTTCTTTTCTTTCCTCACTAGGTTGCCCAGGGTGGTCTCAAATTGTCCAACTCAGGCCATCCTCTCGGCCTGGGCCTCCAAAATTGCTGCAATCAATGTTTTCATTTGGTTGACATCCTGGTCTTCCTGCCTGCTCTCGAACTCTGGGCCGAAGTTGCTCCCCTACTGAGGCCTGCCCTCACTCTAGGTTTTCTCAGTTTTGCTTGGGGTTGAGGTAGGGACTTGCTATGGTGTCCAAACTGGTCTCGAGCTCCCAGGTTCTGACCATCTTTCCGTTTCAGCCTTTCCGAGTGCTGAGAAGACATGCGAGAGTCACCTGGCCATCTCTGTCTCCCAAAGGT
>NW_007236672.1:0-2379 GCF_000164805.1 Carlito syrichta | reverse complement strand
AGGTCCCCGAACTGGTCTTGAACCAAGGGGTTCAGGCTATCCTCACACCTCAGCCTCACAGAGTGCAGGGATTATAGGCATGAGCCCACAGTACCAGCCTCCACACTCCTCTCGGGGCCCCATGGTGAGGCCTGCTCTGTCCAGTGACCTGAGACTCGGAGAGGTCAGCCAGAGTTGCCTGCTGAGTCCTCCCTGGGGGAGCACCTGGTGAAGGGGCATGTCTTCTCCAGAGAACCCACCCCTCTGCCCGCCTGGGTTCCCCATGGTGGACCCGCTTGCTCCTCCCAGGAGACGACTCTGGGAAAGGGGAGATTTCAATCTCAAACCTTCGGGGTGGTGGGGTGGTAACTCATGCCTGTCTCCTTGGCACTCGGGGAGGCCAAGACGGGAAGATGATCAGAACCTGGGAGCTCAGGACCAGGATGGACACCATAGCAAGCTCCCACCTCGACCTCACGCAAAACCCAGAAAACTTTGGGTGAGGGCAGGCCTCGGCAGGAGGATCCCCTCTGGCCCAGATTCAAGACCAGGCTGGAAGATCAGGATGCCGACCAAATGCCAAGCCAGCAATCCCAGCAGTTTGTTAGACCCGGGCCAAGAGGATGGCCCAAGTTGGGCTGTTTGAGAGCAACCTGGAAAATCTAGTGAGAAAAGAAAAGAAAGAAAGAAAAAAAGAAATAAAGGAAGGAAAGAAGGGAGGAAGGAAGAAAGAAAGAAAAGAGAGAAAGAAAGAAAGAAATCCATTCTCCTGCAAACATTCTGCCCTCAGTTCTTCCCACCCGCTCCCCACATGTGAGGGTTCAACAAGCTCTGCACCTTCCAGCCCAAACTCCACCCAAGGGCTGCCACCAATTTAGTGTTGGAGTTCCAGAGGCTTCCTGGCTGAGGTCCTACCGACTCTCCTCTCCAAGGTGAGAAATGTGCCCCAGGCAGGCAGGTCCCCTGACTTGGCAAAAAGGACCTTCTTCCAAGAAAGACCCGGGACACATCCCTATCCTGGGGACATTTCATCCCCCAGTCCCATTTTTCCTGACTCTAAAGCCTGTCGTCCCGTGAACACACCAAGCGCAGTTGAGAGGAGACAGGGTCTGGCTCTGCGGCCCAGGCTGGGGCCCAGGGACATGACCATTGTTGAACGCCAGCCTCGAAATCACGGGCTCTGGCACTGCTCCCACTTCTGCATCCAGAGTGACTGGGATGACGGACACCTCTAATCACGCCCACTTTTTGGATGGGTGCAGAGACGGGGTCCCCTGCGTGTCCCATGTTGCCCTTCAGCTCCTGGTTCCAGCCATCCTCATGCCTCAGCCTCCCACAGCCCTGGGATTCCAGGCATGGGACGCCGCACCTGGTCTTCTGGTTTGTTTTCGATGAAGGATCGAGTCTGGGCTCAGCGGCTTAGCCTCCTCAGCACAGCACTTTTAGAGACTGAGGCCAGTGGCTGGCCCAAGTCTGAGGGCTGAGACCCATGTGGACTCCTCAGAGAGAACTCCTCTCCACTCTCCATGACTAATGGCCTGGGCATGGTGGCATGCCCCTGTCATTCCGGCTCCTTGGAAGGCCAGGGAAAGGCTCGCCGGAGCAAGGTGGGATGAGGCTGTGGTGGCCAGAAACGAGCCACTGCCCTCCAACCTGGGCAACAGAGTGAGACCCCGACTCATAGAAAAAAAAGGAAAAAAGAAAAAAAAGAAGAGCATACATTTGATTATGGATTTGGGATCATCGTGAACAGACCAAGATCATTTGTGAAGAAAACTGCAGCTTGAGCAGAGTTCCTGAAAGACAGTGGATTGACAGACAATCGGACTGTGGCTTTGGGAGGCCAAGGTGGCGAAATTCTGGAACCTGGGAGTGCGAGACCAGTCTGGGCCACATATCGAGACCTTGTCACTCCCTCGAATGCAAACACTGGAGCCACACATGATGGCACCCATGTCCTGGGTACACGGGTTGTGGTGGCCTCTGTTCCAGGGCGTTCCATTGTGTCATCCCCACTGAAAGAACCTATGACTCCAGGACAGGCACCATGGCTCATGACCTTCAGCCCCTTGCCCTGGGATGCTGAGGCAGGAGGCAGCCTGAGCCCAGGGGTCGGAGACCAACCCGGGTGCAGTGGCCAGACCTCGTCTTGGTGAGAGGTCCCCAAATAGAGTCAGCGGTGGGGGCCCCCAGAGCCCCAGCTTTTTGGGGACCAAGGCGGGAGGACTGCCTGAGTCCTGCAGGTTGAGGCCACAGGAGCCACAATAGTGCTGCCACATCCCAGTTTGTGTGATGGAGACACAAATGTGAAAAAAAGATGCCTCCCTCGTGCATCATGACGGGTGACCATGGCTCCCCATAGGAAAGGGCTGTTTGAGCGTGAGATGATGGAGTGATCAG
>NW_007236671.1:0-344 GCF_000164805.1 Carlito syrichta | reverse complement strand
GAGTCAGGAAAAATGGGATGGGGGATGAAATGTCCCCAGGATAGGGATGAGTCCCAGGTCTTTCTTGGAAGAAGGTCCTTTTTTGCCAAATCAGGGGACCTGCCTGCCTGGGGCACATTTCTCACCTTGGAGAGGAGAGTCGGTAGGACCTCAGCCAGGGAGCCTCTGGAACTCCAACACTAAATTGGTGGCAGCCCTTGGGTGGAGTTTGGGCTGGAAGATGCAGAGCTTGTTGAACCCTCACATGTGGGGAGCAGGTGGGAAGAACTGAGGGCAGAATGTTTGCAGGAGAATGGATTTCTTTCTTTCTTTCTCTCTTTTCTTTCTTCCTTCTTCCCTTCTTT
>NW_007236670.1:0-991 GCF_000164805.1 Carlito syrichta | reverse complement strand
GATATGTGGTCCAGACTGGTCTCGCACTCCCAGGTTCCAGAATTTCGCCACCTTGGCCTCAGTCCGATTGTCTGTCAATCCACTGTCTTTCAGGAACTCTATGCTCAAGCTGCAGTTTTCTTCACAAATGATCTTGGTCTGTTCACGATGATCCCAAATTCATAATCAAATGTATACTCTTCTTTTTTTTCTTTTTTCCTTTTTTTTCTATGAGTCGGGGTCTCACTCTTGCCCAGGTTGGAGGGCAGTGGCTCGTTTCTGGCCACCACAGCCTCATCCCACCTTGCTCCTGCGAGCCTTTCCCTGGCCTTCCAAGAAGCCAGAATGACAGGGGCATGCCACCATGCCCAGGCCATTAGTCATGGAGAGTGGAGAGGAGTTCTCTCTGAGGAGTCCACATGGGTCTCAGCCCTCAGACTTGGGCCAGCCACTGGCCTCAGTCTCTAAAAGTGCTGTGCTGAGGAGGCTAAGTCGCTGAGCCCAGACTCGATCCTTCATCGAAAACAAACCAGAAGACCAGGTGTGGCGTCCCATGCCTGGAATCCCAGTGCTGTGGGAGGCTGAGACATGAGGATGGCTGGAACTAGGAGCTGAAGGGCAACATGGGACACGCAGGGGACCCTGTCTCTGCACCCATCCAAAAAGTGGGCGTGATTAGAGGTGTCCGTCATCCCAGTCACTCTGGATGCAGAAGTGGGAGCAGTGCCAGAGCCCGTGATTTCGAGGCTGGCGTTCAACAACGGTCATGTCCCTGGGCCCCAGCCTGGGCCGCAGAGCCAGACTCTGTCTCCTCTCAACTGCACTTGGTGTGTTCATGGGACGACAGGCTTTAGAGTCAGGAAAAATGGGACTGGGGGATGAAATGTCCCCAGGATAGGGATGTGTCCTGGGTCTTTCTTGGAAGAAGGTCCTTTTTGCCAAATCAGGGGAACTGCCTGCCTGGGGCACATTTCTCACCTTGGAGAGGAGAGTCGGTAGGACCTCAGCCAGG
>NW_007236669.1:0-1135 GCF_000164805.1 Carlito syrichta | reverse complement strand
GGGATGGAGCATCGCGGCGTCGGGGGTCTGAGCCCTGGAAATGCCAACCACACCCTGTGGGCCAATGGGCAGAGCGCAATCCAGGGGCTTGGCATTTCCCAGAGGCCCGGGGAGCATCAGCTGCGGATGGAAGAATGCCTGGATCGTCGGGATCTCGTGAAGTGGGAGACACCATACTGTCCCCAGGGCAGCCACCTAGGCTCCAGCTGACTCGGGCTCCCCTTAGCGCCCAGGCTGTCGCTGGAGTGGACGCCAGGTTCCAGACATTCGCAAGGATCGTAGCCTCAGAAGGCCGTGGGGTGAGGGAGAGGCGTGCGGCGCGAGTGGTCGGCAAGATCGAGGAGGCCTGTTTCCCGAGGGGTCCTGCTTACAGGCATCCTTTGGGTTTGAAGTGCTTGAAGCCAGTCACCTCTTCAGGGAGCACATCGGAGCCTCCGCCAGCAGGGACCTTCATGGCACGCGGGCTATGGATCCGCCAGGGACTGCCAAGCTAGGCAGGGTCGCTGCTGTTCAGCGCTCGGATGGGAGACTTTCTGCCTAGGGAGCCCCGCCCTCTTCCAAGCTCTCCCTGACTTTTGGACTCTGGCTCTGTCACTTCTTTTGTCGCCGACGTGGAAAAGGACACCCAGGATTCCCCCGTAAAGCACCCGGGAGGGGACACAGGCGATGGATCTGCCAAGGACTGCAAAGCTAAGCGGGGTCGCTGGCGCTTAGCGCTTGGATAGGAGACCGACCGCCTTGGAGGTGCCACCCTTCTCCAGCTTCTCCCTGGCTTTTGGACTTGGGCTCTGCCACGTCTTTTGGTGCCACCCTGGAAGAAGACACCCGGGACTCCCCTCTGCTAGCTCCCCAGTGCCAGAGGCCAGCATTAGGAGGTCAGGGGCACGGGGTTACTGTAAGTAGGAGGCACCCGCGCCGCCTGGCGGGAGGCTCAGAGGGGCTCGTGGGGTGCCTCACTGAGCGACAATCCCCAGCGGCAGTTTTTCTCCCCGGCTCCCCGCCTTCCCATGGGACTGGATTCCAGTGGGGAGCGAGTCATGATTTCTCAGGCAGCCTGAGAAACCCAGAAGCTGAGCTGCCTTCGGAACCCCCAGAGCTCCCCCACCTCCCTACTGAGAAGCGCCGCTGGGGTGGG
>NW_007236668.1:0-1175 GCF_000164805.1 Carlito syrichta | reverse complement strand
CCCACTGACTCAGGCAGTGCACTCGCTTGGGGTTCCTAAGGGTTGGGATGCCAGGTTGAGGCCCTCAGCCTGGCCTGTGGATGTGCTGGTGGTGGTCGTAGGTATTATTATTCTGAGTTGGAGTCCTGCTCTTTTGCCCAGGCCGGAGTGCAGGGGACAACCCTCAGACACTGCAGCCTCACCCAATTGGGATCTGGTGATTCTCCCGCTGTGGCCTCCAGATTGGCTGAAAGGACAGGTATGCACCACCACACTCGGCTCATTTTTTTTATTTCTGGTAGAGACATGGTCTTGCCAAGGTTCCTGGGCAAGTCTTGAACATGGGGGCTCAGACCATCCTTTCTCGTCAGCCTCCCAGAGGGCCAGGATGACAGGTGTGAGCTCCCACGCCCAGCCTCCACACACCTCTCCAGGCTCTACCACGAGGCCTGCTACCTTACAATTACCCAGGACTGCGGAGAGAGAGGCTGGCATCACCAGTCGAGCTCTTCATGGGGGGAGCTCCTGCCTCAGGCCCATGTCTTCACCAGGGCACCCACCGCTCCTCTTGCCTCTTTCCCAAGGGAGACCCCGCTTTCTCCTCTGAGGGGCTGCCTCGGTGAAAGGGAGGAAGAAACTCTCAAATGTTCAGGGGGGCGGAGACGGTTGGGCCATTCACTCCTGTTTCCTCAGCACTCGGGGAGGCCGAAATGGGAAAATGACCGGTGTCCAGGAACAAGAGACCAGGATGGACACTATAGAAAATCCCCACCTTGACCCCAAGCAAAAGACAGAAAACCTTGGGTGAGTGCAGGCCTCAGTGAGATGATACCCTCCAGCACAGAGTTTAAGACCAGGCAGGAATACCAGGATCCACCAAATGGAAAGCCTGTGATTGCAGCAGTTTGGAAGGCCCAGGTTGAGAGGATGGCCATTGTTGTGCAATTGGAGAACAGCCTGAGCAACCTAGTGAGGAAAGAAAATAAATAAATAAATAAATAAATAAATAATCCATTCTCCTACAAACCTTCTGCCCTCAGTCCTTTGCCCCCACATGTGATGTCTTCTAAGTCTGGCACCTTACAGTCCTAACCCACACCCCAGTGGTTGCCCCTGCTTTGGTGGAGGGGTTCCCAGGCTCCCTGGCCAGGTTCCTGCCAGCCTATCTCTCCTAGGTTAGAAATGTGCCCCAGGCA
>NW_007236667.1:0-949 GCF_000164805.1 Carlito syrichta | reverse complement strand
TAGTGGTAATAAAAACATTCATTGGACAGGTGGAACAGTTGCTTACAAACCCACATTCATACTAACCTGTTAAATCTTCCACATTATCTGCTTAGCTCAACTGTAGCTAAGAGTTTGGTAAATCTGATATTTTTTCTTTAAGTCATAGCAAGAAAAAAAAAGAGTGAAATAAACTAATTTGGTTTTTCCTTTTTGGTCCTGGACAAGTGGCAGCTGGATCACCTATTCAAACAGTTGGTAGTATAACCAAGAGTCCAACATCACAATTTGATGATCTATCTATCTATCTATCTATCTATCTATCTATCTATCTATCTATCTATCTATCTGTCTGTCTGTCTGTCTATCTATCTATCTATCTATCTATCTATATCTGTAATACTTTCACAAAAATTGGAGATTGCCAAGTTGCCTTTGAAGGAGGATAAAAACAATCTTTAGTTATTCCTAATGACATTAAAGAAAAAACACAAACATATATTGGAAGTCTCGGAATAATACAAAACGGTATGTGGGGTGATCATTTTTGTCTGTTCATAAAAATAAAAAAGCATGGTGGACTCCAGGAATGTAAAAAACTAGCTCTGAAGTTCCATTTTCAGAAAAATGCTTCACTGAGCAATGGAAATCATTAGACTTAAGGAAAAGTATCTGGACACTTCTTACTTCTGGGTCAGATTGGGGGCTGTTTTGTCATTATCTTAGGAGGTTGAATCCATACCAAAGGTGAAAACTTCTGAAGGAATAAAAATAGGATCAAGGTTCCATGAAGAGTTAAAAACTCATGCTCCATAACTGCAGATTAGGGCTTTAGATTATTTCACTCCTAGAATTTATGTGTCACCAGTATTTAAGAATACAGATTATATTGTTTCAAGAATTTAAATATGTCAAACCCCAAACAATGCAATTAAGTCAACTTTTACAAAAATTTTAAAAAATGGTACTT
>NW_007236666.1:0-771 GCF_000164805.1 Carlito syrichta | reverse complement strand
TGTTAGCTGGCTTAACATGTTGGCCAACTAATCGACCAGCTATCTAGCTTCGTTAAACAGTTGGGTGACGAGTTGGCCCCATAGTTTGGGTATTTGTCTGAGTAGTTATCTCACCTAATTAGTCAGTCGACTAGTTGGCTGACTACTTAGCTGACCTAACTAGTCTGCTGTCTATTTAGTTGACCTACCTTTTCGGCTGACAAGTTGTACCACTAGTTGGCCAAGTACTTAGCTGACAACTAGTTTGCCAGCTAATAGACCGAAAGGTTAGCTGAGTTAACTAGTCGGCTGGTGAGTGAGCAGTCAGGTGAGCTGACTTAACTAGTAGGCCAGTGAGAGAGTCATCTGGTCAGCTGAAGTAACTAGTCTGCTGGTGAGTGAGCCAACACATGCGCTGCCATAACTAGTCGGCTGACTAGTGAGCTGACAAGTGAGCTGACTTAACTAGTCGGCTGGCAAGCAAGCTGACTATTTAGCAGACCTGTTGGCCTGAGAGCAAGTTGAGGTTAGTTGACCTGTTGGCAAGCGTGAAAGACGACTAGTTTGCTGACTGGTTGGCAGGCGAGTGAGCCTACTAGTTAGCTGACCTGATGGAAAACGAGGGAGCCCACTAGTTAGCTCACCAGCTAGATGAGATGCTAGCTGACTAGTTAGCTAAGTAACTAGTTGATATGCTAGCTGACTTAACTATCTAGCTGACTAGCTAGCTGACTAACTAACTGACTTATGTAGGTAGCTGACTAGCAACCTGACTTGCTAGCTGACTTAACT
>NW_007236665.1:0-667 GCF_000164805.1 Carlito syrichta | reverse complement strand
CATCAGGGTTTTGGCGCATGTAGCTGGGAAACGCAGTGTTCATATACAGGCAATGCACGGATGTTGCTAAAAATAAGGACAATGGGTTATATGAGTCTTCATCCCTGAAAGTCTACAGAGCATCTTGCTGATGGCTAAAGAAGAATCAGGAATTCGAGGCATGAATGTGGGTAATAGTAGTCCTCATACACAGGAAACTACATGGCCTCTTTCTAAAAAAAAAGAAGAAAATTTTTTACACGGTTCCTCTATCAAAAAATCTACATGGCGTCTTAATAAGGGTTAAACAAGAATCAGGGTTTTGAAACAGGAATCTAGGGAAAGAGAGTCCTCATATACAGGACACTACACAGCCTCTAACTAAAGTAGAATAAAGAATCGTTGTTGTACGAGTCCTAAATCCAAAAAATTCCCAGGGTGTCTGCTATGGGAAAAAAAAAGACACAGGGCTTCGAGCTCCCCAAATGTTTCGGAGCAATGTAGGATGCGGATATTACGAATCAGTCATTTCAGGATTCCAGCAACATTCTGGTCCTCTTGAAAGTTGTAAACGGTTATCGGGCCCCCCTTGTCCGTTAGGTTCCTTGGAACAACTAAGGCCATATTCCAGGACAAAAGTAATCTTCTTGCCATATTTGGATGTACTCTGCTCTTCAGGTGAACCCTG
>NW_007236664.1:0-816 GCF_000164805.1 Carlito syrichta | reverse complement strand
GCCAGTTAGCTAGTTAAGACAGCTAGCAAGTGAGCTAACTCTTCGGCTAACTTGTTAAGTGAGCTAGTTAGTCAAGTTGCTAATCAACTAGCCAGTTCAGTCAGCTAGCTAGTCAGTTAGATAATTAAGTCAGCAAGCCAGCTAACTAGCCAGTTAGCTAGCCAGTTAAGTCAGATAGTTAGACAGCTATATAGCTTGTTTGCTAGCTAGTTATGTCAACTAGGTAGACAGTTAGTTAGTCAGCTAGTTAGTTATGTCAGCTAGCAAATCACCTAATTACTTAGCTAACTAATTGGCTAGCCACTCAACCAGCTGATCAGATATAATGCACTCGTTCGCTTTCCATCAGGTCAGCTAACTAGTTGGCTCACTCACCTGCCAACTGGTCAGCAAATAAGTCGGCTTGCTCCCCTCCCAACAGGTCAATTATTTGTCAACTCACTCATGGGCCAACACGTCAGCTAACTAGTCAGCTTGCTCGCCAGCCAACTTGTTAATTTAACTCACCTGTCTGTTAGCTGGCTGGCTGACTAGTTAAGGCAGCTCACCCATCGGCTCATTTGACTGCTGACTAGTTAAGTCGGCTCACCAGTTGGCTCAATCACTGGTCGACTAGCTAAGTCTTCTGACCATTCGGCTCACTCACCACCCGATGAAATTCAGCTGACCAGTCAGCTCACTCGCTAGTAGAATAGCTAAGACAGCTGACCAGTCGGCTCACATACCAGCCGACTAGTTAATTCAGCTGAACAGTCGGCTCACTCGCCTACCAATTAGTTAATTCAGCTGACCTGTCTGCTAACTCTCTGGCCGACC
>NW_007236663.1:0-733 GCF_000164805.1 Carlito syrichta | reverse complement strand
GGAATTCTAGGTCACCAGGAAATATCTTGGCGTCTTGCTGAGAATGAAGCAGGAATTTCAGTAATGGGAATCCTCATACAGATCACTACACGACCTGTTGCTACGGAAAAATAAGGAATTTTGGTTACACGAGGCATCCATTCTAATATCCTACACACCGTCTTGCTAAGAGATAACCACCATTCGGGTTTTCGGAGTAGGAATCTGTATAATGGGAGTCCTCATATATAGGAAACTGCACTGTCTATTTCTATAGAAGAATAAGGAATCTGGCTTACATGTGTCCTCCATCCCAATAAAACTTCAGGGTTTCTTGCTAAGGGCTAAACACGAATTTGTGTTTTTGAAGCATAAACTAGGGGAAATGAAATGCTCATATACAGGCAAAAGCACTGACTTTTCCTAAGAAAGAATAAGGAATGTGGGTGACATGTATTCTCAATCTCCAAAAAAATATATAGCGTCGTCCTAAGATCTAAAGAAGAATCAAGCTTTCGACGTATGTATCTGTGAACAGGAGTACTCATATACAGGTAACTGCACGACTGTAGATAATAATAAGGAATCTGGGTTAAAAGAGTCCTCAGTCCTGAAAATCTACAGGGCATCTTGCTGACGGCTAAAGAAGAATGAGGGATTCGAGGCATGAATGTAGGTAATAGCAATCCTCATATACAGGAAACTACATGGTCTCTTGGTAATAAAAGAGAAGAAATCTGTTTTCAACGGTTCG
>NW_007236662.1:0-1730 GCF_000164805.1 Carlito syrichta | reverse complement strand
TTATATGAGTCCTCAGTCCTGAAAATTTACAGGGCACCTTGCTGACGACTACAGAATAATCAGGGATTCGAAGCATGAATATGGGTAATAGCAATCCTCATATACAGGAAACTACATGGCATCTTGCTAATAAAAGGAAGAAATCTGTTTTCCCCGGTTCCTCTATCAAAAAATCTACAAATCTTCTTACTAGGGGTTAAACAAGAATCAGGGTTTCGAAACAGGTATCAAGTGAAAGATAGACCTCACATACAGGACACTACATGGCCTCCAACTACGTGCAAATAAAGAATAATTGTAGTATGCGTCCTCAATCAAAAAAATTCCCATGTTGTCTGTTATGGAACAAACAAGAAACAGATCTTCGAATTCCCCAAATGTTTTAGAGCAATTTAGTATTCGGATATTATTGATTGGTCATTTCAGCACTCCTGAAACATTCTGGTCCTCTTAAAAGTTGCAAATGGTATTGGGCACTCCAAGTCCGTTAGGTTCCTCAGAACAACTTGGCCAGATTTCAGGACAAAAAGAATTTTCTTGCCATATTTGGATGTAACTCTGGACTTAAGGTCAACCATGTAATACTTTTCGTGTCTCTTTTCATTTTGAGACGGGAAAAAGGTTTTGCACTTGCCAAATGTTTACTACGTACTTTTAATGGTAACCAGGAATCATGGAATGCAAGAACCTAGGAAACTTCCATGCATCTGTCTTTTGATATACTGAATTTGGAATCCAAATTGACAGGAAAAATCAGGGAATCCTACTGAGAGTAAAAAGGAAATCCGGATCTAAGAGTTCTCATTTTCTGGAATCTACAGGGCTACATGTTAAGGTTGAATCAGCAATTTTCTGGGTCCCCATATTTTCATAGCTACTTGCTCCGTGGATACGCTA
The DNA here is from genome assembly GCF_000164805.1 of Carlito syrichta. Classification (NCBI taxonomy): domain Eukaryota; kingdom Metazoa; phylum Chordata; class Mammalia; order Primates; family Tarsiidae; genus Carlito; species Carlito syrichta. The sequence continues at coordinate 833 of NW_007236662.1, read as the reverse complement.
AATCTGTCATTACAGATTTTCAGGATCTTTCTGATCATCTTGTTAGTTGTAATCAAGGATTTGGCCCTAGAAATCCTTTTGATTCCAGGGACCATCTACAACCATTATTATATTCCCCAGAATCAAAAGGTATATTGGTACAAAATTCCTCGATTCATGTGACCTCAAGGTACAGAAAATTCTCAGGGCGTCTTGATACGGTATAAACAAGAATCAAGACTTCTAGCAAGTCTCATGTTTCAGTGATATTTGGCTTGTGGGTATGATGAATCAGTCATTTCAGGAATCCAGAAACATTCTGGGCCTCTTGAGAGTTGTAATCGATTATCTGGTAGTACAAATCCCTTAAGTTTCTCGGTATAATTAAGGCCAGATTCCCGGAAAAAATTATCATATTTCCGTATTTTGATGTAATTTTGGTCTTAAGAGGAACATGGTAATCTTTAAATTTCCGTTTGTACTTTATTTGTAGAGGGACCGAGGGCTTTGCAGTTGCCAAATATTTAGTACGAATCATTAAAATGTAACCAGGATCCATAGATTCCACGTCTCTAGGAAACATCTTGGCATCTGCATTTTTGGACACAGACTTTTGGAATTCACATGGACAGGGAAATTCAGGGCATCTTGCTTAGAACGGAAAGGGAATCCGATTCTTGGAGTTCTCTACCACCTAAATCTACAAAGTCTCTTGATAATGCTTAATCAGCAATCTTGGCTTCTATGTCGCCATATTTTTAGTGTGTCTTTGAAAAGGGACCAGAAATATTGGATTCCAATTCCTCAAGAATTTTATGGGAGTCTTTCTCTTGATACCCAAGCAACTGGAATTG
>NW_007236661.1:0-878 GCF_000164805.1 Carlito syrichta | reverse complement strand
TTAGTCGTCAGCAAGGTGCCCTGTAAATTTTCAGGACTGAGGACTCATATAACTCAGATTCCTTATTTTTAGCAACAGCCGTACATTTACCTGTATATGAGTACTCCTGTTCACAGATACATGTGTCGAAAGCTTCATTTTTGTTTAGATCTTAGGAAGACGCCGTATACATTTTTGGAGATTTAGAAAACATATCACCCACATTCCTTATACTTTCGTAGGTATTATCAGTGTATTTGCCTGTATATGAGGATTTCATTTCACTAGTTTATGCTTCAAAAACACAATTTCGTGTTTAGCCCCTAGCAAGAAACCCTGAAGTTTTATTTGGATGGAGGACACGTGTAAACCAGATTCCTTATTCTCCTATAGCAATAGACAGTGCAGCTTCCTGTATATGAGGACTCTAATTATCCAGATTGTTACTCCCAAAACCTGAATGGTGGTTATCTCTTAACAAGACGGTCTTTAGGTTTTTGGGATGGAGTCCTCGTGTAACCAAGATTCCTTATTCTTCTGTAGCACTAGGTCTGTAGTGTTCTGTATATGAGCACTCCCATTACTGATATCCCTGCTTCATTCTCAGCAAGACGTCAAGTTATTTCCTGGTGACCTAGAATTTCAGTTGCTTGGATATCAAGAGAAAGACTCTCTTATGTACTTGAAGAATTGGAACCGCAGATTCCTGGTCCCTTTTCAAAGTCACACTGAAAATGTAGCGACATAGAAGCCCAGATTGCTGATTAAACCATATCAAAAGACTGTAGATTTAGACGATAGAGACCTCCAAGAACCAGATTCCCTTCTGTTCTAAGCAATATTCCCTGAATTTCCCTGTCCGTGTGGATTCCAAAACTGTGTGTACAAAAATGCAGATG
>NW_007236660.1:0-943 GCF_000164805.1 Carlito syrichta | reverse complement strand
TGTGTTCATCCTAATCACCTTTCAAGATGAATCTTTAGGTCCTGCCTGCAGAGAGATATCTCAGTTTAGGCAGTGATGAGAGCATGTGGAACATAGAAGCTACTGGAAGGATGATGGAGATTTATTTCTATATAAGGGGAGCACTCACAGGCTACATCCATAGCAGAAGCAGCTTCCTTTACATCAAAAAGGAAGGTATTGCTGCTGGCAGGCTGGTGGGAGTCATAGCAGCTGGAACAAGTCAAATACCGTTCATCTAGTGAGGCCTCCAGGACTTTGTTCGTTTCTCCCTCCTGGAGCTCCCTGCTGAGCATAGTAAGGAAGCAAGACAAGGAATTAAACCAAGGCAACCCGAAACCACATCTTTACAGCTAGTCCTGATCAGAAGCTCATGGAAGAGTTACCAAAAATCAAGTGAACCATCCTATCAAAAAAGAAGTATACAATCTGCTTCTGACTTGGGGGTGCTTAGAGTGTGCTTACAGATGGAGTAGAAAAGAGAGCATCAGGTGCTCAGTGAATTGACCTAATTACATGTGGGTGAGAAAGTATCCTCAACAGCTAAAACACATTTTGACACAGACAGACCTATGCTATTTGCCGCAAAATACTTGTACAATTTTTCATTTAATATTACACGAAGTAATCAATTGAATACTGGTTCTGAGATAACGTAAACTTGCAGGGCTCTTGTGTCTTTTAGACTTCTCTCTCTCTAAATATTCGGTATGATTTGAATTTATTTTTAAGATGATTTTCAGGCTATGAAACATCTGCCAACATAATTCAGGACATCTGTGCAGAAACCAGATAAATGTCTGACTTTGGTTTTTCACCATACAGGTTTTTAAGATACAGGAGCCAGGGATCCCTTGTTTGTTTACTTTTAGGTCAGACTGGCTAATTAACTAAATGTGAGAAATTATTAGGAAATGAGAACCAG
>NW_007236659.1:0-1008 GCF_000164805.1 Carlito syrichta | reverse complement strand
AAGTTAGTTTGTGTTCGTCCTGGTTTCAGAGTTTTATGTTTTGAGCTCACAGGAGTTTAATCTGATTAGTGCTGAGTACAAAGGGAGAGGAAGTGGGGTCAATAGCTCCCAAACGCATCCTAGTGGTCTCAGGGTCAACGGCCCTTCCTCATCACTAACGCACAGTGGGCCTCTGTGGCCGGCTCCCAACATCTCCCCCTTTTTTATTTTTTTAGCACGAAACCATGAAACTCCATATTGCTCTTCTTTAGCACTCTAAAGATGATTGGGAGTAAACACAGCAACAAAAGAATCACTGCTCCACAAATTCCCACATTGATGAGTACAGACATTAATGATTTTGATTAGCAAATGATGCCTGAATTTCTTGATGTAATTTGGTAAGGTCTATATTCAGGTCTGAATGGTTCCAAATTCCAAGTTACTTTGTCCCAAGTATGGACAGATTTAAACTCAGAGTGGCATTGGAGAGTCAATTTCTTTTTTAAGGTCACAAGTTCTTGCCCTACTGCTAAAACTCCTTCCTCCAAAGCACTAACCTTACTTTCCAACTTCTGATGTATGATTTCCTGAATAGCCATGGCAATAGAAACGTTTTTAGACAGCCGATCAGCAAACATAGTTGTATGAACTTCCCTAGATAATGCTACAGCTCAAAAGTAGCTATTAAAACTGTAACTCCTAGCTGGGCTCTCTGGCTCAGCCTGTAATCCCATGCCTTTGGGAGGCTGAGGGTGAGTGGATTGCCTGAGACTGCGGGTTCGAGACACACCTGGGCAGCGAGACCTCATCTCTACAATAAATCAAAAAATCAGCCAGGCATGGTAGCGCATGCCTGTAATTCCGGCTACTCGGAAGGCTGAGGCAGAAGGATCGCCAGAGCCCAGCAGGTCGAGGTTGCGGTGGCCAGGAGCGTCCTCTGCACTCCAGTCTGGGTGACAGAGTGAGACTCCAACTCAAAAAAATAAAAAATAAAAAAACTGTAACTCCTAAAATTAAAAGTAGTCA
>NW_007236658.1:0-731 GCF_000164805.1 Carlito syrichta | reverse complement strand
TACCTGCAAGTAACACTGCCAAATCTTTCAACACAATGGCTGTCTCTAAACTATATTCTACAATTTACACTCAATAAATCCTAAGATCATGACCCAGAAGCCTGTGACCAATACTAAGGCTCTATATGTGACACTAGTTTGAATTATAAGTTGTGTGAAAGCCAAAACTGCAGTTTGTGGAAGAATGGGAGCAATGAGCTTCTAAATGAGCTTCTAAAGTTAGCTTGTGTTCGCCCTGGTCTCAGAGTTTTATGTTTTGAGCTCACAGGAGTTTAATCTGGTTAGTGCTGAGTAGAAAGGGAGAGGAAGTGGGGTCAGTAGCTCCCAAACGCATCCTAGTGGTCTCAGGGTCAACGGCCCTTCCTCATCACTAACGCACAGTGGGCCTCTGTGGCCGGCTCCCAACATCTCCCCCTTTTTTATTTTTTTAGCACAAAACCATGAAACTCCATATTGCTCTTCTTTAGCACTCTAAAGATGATTGGGAGTAAACACAGCAACAAAAGAATCACTGCTCTGCAAATTCCCACATTGATGAGTACAGACATTAATGATTTTTGATTAGCAAATGATGCCTGAATTTCTCGATGTAATTTGGTAAGGTCTATATTCAGGTCTGAATGGTTCCAAATTCCAAGTTACTTTGTCTCAAGTATGGACAGATTTAAACTCAGAGTGGCATTGGAGAGTCAATTTCTTTTTTAAGGTCACAAGTTCTTGCCCTACTGCTG
>NW_007236657.1:0-829 GCF_000164805.1 Carlito syrichta | reverse complement strand
GCTACCTAGCTAGGTTGACTTAACTAGCTGTCTTAACTAACTAGCTGGCTGATATAACTAGCTTACATAACTAGTTATCTACCTAGCTAGCAAGCTGACTTAACTAGCTGAAATAACTTGCTCGGCAGCTGTCTAGCCATCTTACATAACTAGCTTCTTAACTAGCTAGCGAACTGGCTAGCCAACTGACTTAACAGGGTGACTTAAATAGCTAGACAGCTGGTTAGCCAGCTTACTTAGCTAGTTGATTAACGAGCTAGGCAGCTGGCCAGGAATGTGAATATACTAGCTGACTTAACTAGATATCCAGGCGGCTAGCCAGCTGACTCAACTAGCTGACATAACTAGATAACCTGATGGCTACCCAGCACACTAAACTAGTGAACTACCTACATAGCCCTCTGGCTTACCAACTGATTTAACTACCTAACTACCTAACTAGCATGCTGGCCAGCGAGCTGACATAACTACACTATTTAACAAGATAGTCAACTGGCTATCCAGCTAATTTAACTAGCTAGGTTCCCTGCTAGGTAGCTGGCTATCCAGCTGACTTAACTAACTGAGTTAACTAGCTAGATACCTAGATAACCAGCTGACTTAACTAGCTGCTTAACTAGCTAGATACCTAGCTATTCAGCTGACTGGTCAGCTGACTTTACTAACTGACTTAACTAGCTAGCTAGTTGGCTGGCCCGCTGACTTAACTTGCTGACATAACTAGCAAGCCAGCTGGCTGGCCAGCTGAATTAACAAGCTGACTTAACGAGCTAGTCACCTGGCTAGCCAGCTGCCTTAACTAGTTAGCTACCTAGCTAGCAAGCAGGGA
>NW_007236656.1:0-977 GCF_000164805.1 Carlito syrichta | reverse complement strand
AACTATTCAGTCTGCGAGTGAGCCGACTGGTCACTTGACTTAACTAGTCAGCCCGGTGATTGAGCTGACTGGTCAGCTGACTTTAGTAGGCTAGCGAGTGAGCTGAATGGTTAGAAGAGTTAACTCTTCAGCCAATGAATGAGTCGATTGGTGAGCTGAGTTAACTAGTTGGCTGGCGAGTGACCTGACATGTGAGCTACCTTAACCTGTTCGGCCGGCGAATGAGCCAACTGGTGAGCTGATGTAACTAGTCAGCTGGCGAGCTAGCCACTTAGTTAGCTGAACTGTTGGCCTGCGATTGATCCAAAAATGTAGTTGACCTGTTGACTGCCAAGCGAGCTGACCAGTTTGCTGACCAGATTGCAAGCAAGCGAGCCAACTAATTGGTCACCTGATGGAAAGCAAGCGAGCCCACTAGCTATCTGACCAGATAGCTGAGTTGCTAGCTGACTAATTAGCTAAGTAACTAGCTGATTTGCTAGCTGATTTAACTAGCTAACTGAATAGCTAGCTGCTTTAACTAGCTAACTGAATAGCTAGCTGCTTTAACTAGCTAACTGAATAGCTAGCTGGCTATCTAGCTGACATAAACAACTGGCAAACAAGCTATCTAACTCTCTAGCTTGCAGACTTCACTAGCTAGCTGAATAGTTAGCTGAGTTACTAGCGGATTTAACTATCTAGCTGGCTAGCTAGCTGACTTAGCTAACTGACTAGCTTCTTTGTTGGATAGCTGGCTAGCCAGTTGACTTAACGAGCTAGATAACTGATTGTCTATATGACTAGCTTGCTGGTTTAACTAGCTAGCTACCTGACTGGGTAGCTGGTTAAGCAGACGACTGGCTAGCTAGTGGGCTACCAGGTGGCTAGCCAGCCAGCTTAAATAGCCATCCGGCTGCCTGGACAGTCGGATAGCCAGCTGGATTAACTAGCTAGCCACCCTGCTGGTCAGCCGTGTAGCCAGTTGGCTTAACTAG
>NW_007236655.1:0-940 GCF_000164805.1 Carlito syrichta | reverse complement strand
GAGTCACCAGGATAGCCTAGTTAGCAGACGGGATGAGTCAGCTGTTTGAGTAGGCTAGCTAACTAGCTAACAATTTAAGTCAGCTGGCATAGTCAGCTAGCTAGCCAGTTAGCTAACGAGATAAGTCAGCTGGTTGAGTCAGCCTGCTATCTCATTATCTAACGAATTATGCCAGATGATTAAGTGAGCTAGCTAGAATGTTAGATAATGAGTAAGCTTAATTAGCCTTGTGGTTAAGTCAACTAGCTAGCTAGGCAGCTAGCTATTTAAGTCAGCTTGTTAGCTAGGTAGCTAGGTAGTTAGCTAATTTCTTAAGTCAGCTGGATAGCTAGGTAGCTAGCTAGATAGCTAACTATTTAAGTCAGCTGGCTAGCTAGGTAGTTACCTTAAGTCAGCTAGTTAAGTCAGCTGGTTAGCAAGCTGGCTAGTTAGTTAGTGAGCCAGTTAAGTCAGTTGGCCAGTCAGCTGGCTAATTAGTTAATTCAGCTAGATAAGAGAGCTGGCAAATCAACTGGCAATGTAGGTAGCTAGCTAATCAAGTCAGCTAGTTAACTACCTGTCTAGATAGTGATGTCAGTGAGCTACATCAGCTGGGTAGCCAACTTGGTAGCTGGTTAAGTCAGCTAGATTAGTCAGCAGTCTAGCCACCTTGATAGGTAGCTAGCTAGTTAGATAAGTCCACTTGCTGGCCAGCAGTCTAGCTGTTCAAGTGAGCTAGTTAAGTCAGCCAGCTTGCCTGCTGGCTAAGTAGGTAGCTAGCTAGTTAAGTGAGCTGGCTAGCCAGCTAGCTCTCTAAAGTCAGTTAGGTAAGTCAGCTGGCTAGCCAGGTGGTTAGTAAGATAGCCACCTATTTAAGGCAGCTGTCTAGCCAGCTGACTTGCTGGTTAAGACACCTAGTTAAGTCACCTGGCAACCAGCTGGCTAGCTAGTTAAGTCAGCT
>NW_007236654.1:0-748 GCF_000164805.1 Carlito syrichta | reverse complement strand
AGCTGACTTAAATATCTGGCTACCTATGTATCTCGCTGGGTTGCCAGCTGACTTAACTACCTAGCTAACTAGCTAAACTGCTGGCTAGCGAGCTGACTTATTAGGTGACTTAAGTAGCTAGCCAGCTGCTAGCCAGCTGACTTAACAAGCAAGACCGCTGGCTAGCCAGATGACTTAACTAGCTGATTTAACTAGCTAGTTACTCAGCTAGCCAGCTACTTTACTAGCTGAAATAATTATCTAGCTACATAGCTAGCTAACTACCTAGTTAGGCAACTAAATTAGCTGACTTAACTACCTACCTAACTGACATAACTAGGTGACTTAACTAGATATCTACCTAGCTAGCAATTTGACTTAACTAGCTGAAATAAGTAGCTAGTTAGCTGTCTAGTCAGCTAACTTAACTAGCTTTTTAAGTAGGTAGTGAGCTATTTAGCCAACCTACTTAATGGGGGTGATTTAAATTGCTAGCCAGTGGGTTAGCCAGCATAACTAACTAGTTGATTAATGAGTTAGGCAGCAGGTCAGCCAGGTGACTATACTACCTGGCTTAACTAGATATCCAAGTGGCTAGCTGGCTAACTCAACAAGCTCTCTACCTCTAGTCACATGGATAGTCAGCAGATTTAACTGACATAACAAGCTAGCCAGCTAGCTAGCCAACTGACATAACTATGTCACTACCTAGACAGCCAGTTTGTTATCCAGCTGACTTAAATACCTGCCTTAACTAGCTGTCCTGCTT
>NW_007236653.1:0-749 GCF_000164805.1 Carlito syrichta | reverse complement strand
CTGGCTAGCCAGCTGACTTAATACCTAGCTACCTACCTAGCCAATTGTCTAGCCAGCTGACTTAACTACCTGACTTAAACGAGCCAGCTGGCGTGCCAGCTGATGTAAGTAGAGAGTTACCTAGCTAGTCAGATGACTAGCCACTTGAATTAACTAGCTGACTTAACCAACGAGCCAACTTGCTAGCCAGCTGACTCAACTAGATGACATAAGTAGATACTCAGCTGGATAGCTAGCTGACTTAACTAGCAGACATCACTAGCTAGACAGGTGGCTAACGAGCTGACTTAAATATCTGGCTACCTATGTATCTCGCTGGGTTGCCAGCTGACTTAACTACCTAGCTAACTAGCTAAACTGCTGGCTAGCGAGCTGACTTAATTAGGTGACTTAAGTAGCTAGCGAGCTGCTAGCCAGCTGACTTAACAAGCTAGCTACCCAGCAAGACTGCTGGTTAGCCAGATGACTTAACTAGCTGATTTAACTAGCTAGTTACCCAGCTAGCCAGCTACTTTACTAGCTGAAATAATTATCTAGCTATATAGCTAGCTAACTACCTAGCTAGGCAACTAAATTAGCTGACTTAACTACCTACCTAACTGACATAACTAGGTGACTTAACTAGATATCTACCTAGCTAGCAATTTGACTTAACTAGCTGAAATAAGTAGTAAGTTAGCTGTCTAGTCAGCTAACTTAACTAGCTTTTTAAGTAGGTAGTGAGCTGTTTAGCCAACCGACTTAAAGGG
>NW_007236652.1:0-3092 GCF_000164805.1 Carlito syrichta | reverse complement strand
CTTGCTTGCTACATAGCTAGCCACCAGGCTATCCAGCTGAATTAACTAGGTGACTTATCTAGCTAGCTAGCTGTATAGCTAGCTGACTTAACTAGCAAGCTACATAGCTAGCCAGCTACATTTTCAGCTGACTTAAATAGCTGACTTAACTAGCTAGCTACCTAGCTTGCCAGTTGATTAAACTAGCTGAAATAACTAGCTAGCCTGCTGTCTACCCATCTGAATTAACTAGCTTTTTAACTAGCTAGGGAGATGGCTAGCCAACTGCCTAAATGAGGTAATTTAACTAGCTATACAGATGGTTAGTTACCTGATTTAACTAGGTGATTAACAAGATAGGCAACTCGTCAGCCAGGTTACTAAACTAGATAACATAACTAGATATCAAGTTGGATAGCCAGCTGACTTAACTAGCGCTCTAGTTCTCTAGCCACCTGGATAGCCAGCTGAATTAACTAAAAGACTTAATTAGCTAACCAACTGGCTAGTCAACTGACTTAACTAGGTTACTAGCTAGCCAGCCAGCTGGCTACCCAGATGACTTAACTAGCTGGCCTGCTTTTTAGCCAGTAGAATTAACTAGCTTGCTACATAGATAGCCAGGTGGCTATCCAGCTGCATTAACTAGGTGACTTATTTAACTAGCCAGCTGTCTAGCCAGCTGACTTAACTAGCAGGATACCTAGGGAGCCAGATGGTTAGTCGGCTGACTTAACTAGGTGACTAAACTAGCTAGCCAGCTGGCTAGACAGCTGACCTAACTATCTAGCTACCTAGATTTCAAACTGGCAAGCCAGCTGTATTAACTATCTGACTTAAATAGCTAGCCAGCTGGCTAGTCAGCTAAGTTAATTGCCTAACTACCTAGCTAGCTGGCTGACTAGATTTTTAAGTAGCTAGCCAGCTGGCTAGACCACTGACTTCACCAGCTGACTTAACTAGCTAGACAGCTGGTTGGCCAGCCGACTAAACTAGCTGACTTTACTAGCCGGCCAGCTGGTTAGCCAGCTGACTTAATTTCCTAGATACCTAGGTAGCCAGCAACCAAGCCAGCTAACTTAACTAGCTGACTTAATAAAGTAGCCAGCTGGCTAACCAGCAGACTTAACTAGCTACCTTCCTAGCTATACAGAGTGATAGCCAGCTGACTTAACTAGCTGACATATGAAGATAGCCTGATGGCTAGCCAGCATATTTAACTAATTACCTACCTACATACCCCTCTGGCTTGCCAACTGTTTTAACTACCTACCTACCTAGCTAACATGCTGGAAAGCGAGTTGACTTAACTATGTGATTTAACAAGCTAGCCAGCTGACTAGTCAACTGATTTCACTAGCTATGTACCCTGCTAGGTAGCTGGCTAGCCATCTGACTTAACTAGTTGACTTAATCAGGTATCCAGCTGTCTAGCAGACTGATTTAACTGCCTAGCTACCTAGCTAGTCAGCTAGATAGCCAGCTGACTTAACTACCTAGCTACCTACATAGCCTGCTGTCTTACCAGGTGACTTAACTACCTAGCTACCTAGATATCGAGTTTGTTAGTGAGCTGACTTAACAAGATTACTCAACTAGCTAGTTAACTGGCTAGCCAGTTCACTTAATTAGCTACCTACACAGCTAGGCAGCTGGCTAACCAGCTGAGGTAACTCGCTGACTTTACTAACAAGCAAGTTTACTTAACTAGCTAAATTATCCAGCTAGCTACCTATCTATCTAGCTTGCCAGGTGACTTAACTAGCTGGCTTACCTAGCTGGCTTAACTTGTTGGTTTAACTAGTTAGCTATCTAGCTTGCCAGCTGACTTAACTAGTTGAATAAACTAACTAGCTAGCTGACATAACTAGCTGACTTATATAGCTAGCTTCCTAGCTAGCCAGCTGATTTAACTAGCTGAAATAACTTGCTAGCCCGATAGATGGCCATCTGCCTTGACTAGCTTTTTAACTAGCTAACCAGATGGATAGCCAACAGACTTAATGAGCTGTCTTAACTAGCTAGGCAGCCGGTTGCCAGCTGACTTAACTAGACAACTTAAAAAGCTAATCTACTGCCTAGCCAGCTGATTTAACTAGCTGACTCCCTATAAAGCCAGCAGGCTAGCCAACTGACTTACCTAGCTGACTTAAGCTAGCAAGCTGGGTAGCCAGCTAATTAACTAGCTAGCTACCTACCTAGCCAGAAGGCTAACCAGCTGACTTAAATAGCTGACTTGAACTGCTAGCCTGCTGGCTAACAAGCTGACATATGTAGCTAGTTGCCTACCTAAACAGCTGGCTAGACCGTTGACTAAACTAGCTGATTTCACAAGCTAGACAGTTGGCTATCCAGCTGACTTAACTCACTGACATCATTAGCTAGCCAGGTCACTATCTAGTTGACTTAACTAGCTAGCTACCTACCATGTAAGTTGGCATGCCAGCTCTCTTAACTAGATGAATTAACCAGCTACCAGCTGGTTAGCCAACTGACTTAACTAGCTCACTACCTAGCTAACCAGCTGGATAGCCAGCTGACTTAGCTAGCTGACTTAATAGCTAGCTACCTAGCTATCCAGTGGACTTAAATAGTTAGTTCACTAGCTAGCTGCGTAGCTAGTCAACTGACTTACATTTTTATCTGCCAGGTGACTACTCGACTTAATCAGCTAGCTAACTAGTTAGCTTACACATTATCTAACGTGCTAGCCAGGTGACTTAATTATCTTACTTAACTCGTTAGCTAATTAACTAGATAGCTGACATAACAAGCTGACTTAAATCATTAGCTAGGTAGATAGCTGACTCATCCAGCTGACTGAATTCGTTAGCTAACTAGTTACTTAGCCTGCTCAACCAGCTGAATCAACACGTTTCCTAACTTGCTAGCTATTTGACTCAACCAGCTGACTTAATACATTAGTTAACTAGCTAACTGACACAACCTGTTAACTTATCCATTAGTTAACAACCTAGCTAGCTGTCTTAACCAGCTGACGAAATTAGATCACTGACTTAACTTGCTGACTCAACTGGCAGACAATTAGTTATCTAGATTACTAAACTAGTGAATTAAATAATTAGCTAACTACTTAATTAGCTGAATAACTA
>NW_007236651.1:2523-3644 GCF_000164805.1 Carlito syrichta | reverse complement strand
CTAGGTAGCTAGATAATTATGTCAGCAGGCTAAACCACTGGCAAGCTAGTTAAGTCGCTTAGTTTAGCTTCAGCTGAGTAGCCTCCAGCCTAACAATATAGCAAACAATTTAATTCAGCTGATTTGCAAGCAGACCAGCTATTTATGTCAGCTAGTTAAGTCAGTTGGCTAGGCAGGTGATTAGCTAAATAGCGAGCTAGTTTTTTTAGTTGGCTATTCAGCTTGCTATGTAATTAAGTCAGCTAGTTAAGTCAGCTGGCGAGCTAGCTAGCTAGCTTTGTAGAGAGCTAGTTAATTCAGCTGGCTAACGAGATAAGTTAGCTAGTTCAGTAAGCTTGTTTGCCAGTTGGCTAGCAGATTAAGTCAACTAATTAATTCAGCTGGCTTTCCCAGCTGGCTAGCTAGGTAGCAAGCTAGTTATGTCAGCTGGCTAGCCAGCTTGCTAGAAAGTTAAGTCAGCTAGTTAATTCAGCTGACTTCCCAGCCAGCTAGCTAGGTAGCTATCTAGTTAAGTCAGCAGGCTAGCCAGCTGGGTAGCTGGTTAAATCAGCTAGTTAATTCAGCTCATCAGCCAGCACTCTAGCTACATAAGTCAGCTAGTAAAGTAGGCTGGCCAGCCAGCTGGCAGGCAGGATAAGTAAGCTAGTTACGTCAGCTAACCAGTCAGCTGGCTAGCTAGGTAGTTAGCTAGTTAAGTCAACTAGTTAAGTCATCTGGCTACCTAGGTTGCTAGCAAGTTAAGTCATTTAGTTAAGTCAGGTGTCTAGACTGCTGCAAAACAGTGTTAGCTAGCTAAATCAGTTGGCTAGCTAAATCAGCTAAACAGTGTTAGCTAGTTAAATCAGCTGGCTAGCCAGGTGACAAGCTAGTTAAGTCATGGAGTTAAGTGAGCTCGCTGTCCAACATGTTAGCTAGGTAGTTAAGTAGTTAACGCAGCTGACAAGCCAGCAGGCTACGTAGGTGGGTAGCTAGTTTTGTGAGCAGGCTAGCCATGAGGCTATGGTGTTATGTCACTTAGTTAAGTCACCTGGTATCCAGATTTCTAGATAGGTAGCTAGTTAGTTAAGTATGTTGGCTAGCCAGCTGGCTACTTTGTTAAATCAGCTAGTTAAGGCAGCTGG
>NW_007236651.1:0-1658 GCF_000164805.1 Carlito syrichta | reverse complement strand
GCTAGCTAGGTAGCTTGCTATTTAAGTCACCTAGTTAGACAGCTGGCTATGTAGATAAGTCACCTAGTTAATTCAGCTGGATAGCTATGTAGCAAGCTACTTAATTCACCTGGCTAGGAAGCAGGTCAGCTAGTTAAGAGAGATAGTTAAATCAGCTGGCTAGTCATCTGGCTAGCTAGGTAGTGACCTAGTTAAGTCAGTTGGCTGGCCAGATGGCTAGCTAATTAAGTCAGCTAGTTAAGTCAGCTGACTATCCAGGTGGCTAGAGATGTAGAGAGCTAGTTTAGTCAGCTGGCAGACCAGCTGGATAGCTAGTTAAGTCAGCTAGTTTAGGCACCTGACTGGCCAACTGCCTAGCTCTTTTATCAAGTAGTTAATTCAGCCTGCTTACCAGCTTCCTAGCTAGTTTAGTCACCTCGTTAATTCAGTTGACTAGCCTGCTCGCTTGATAGTCAAAAAGCTAGTCAATTCAGAAGACTAGACAGATGGCTAGCTAGATATTTCAGTTAGTTAAGTCAGCTGGCTAGCTAGGTAGGTAGTCAGTTAAGTCGGCTATTAATGTCAGCTGGCTAGCTAGTTAAGTCAGCTAGCTAACTAGATAGCTACCTAGGTAGCTAGCTGGGAATTTCAGATGGTTAAGTCATCTGGCTATTTAGGAAAATAGCTAGTTAAGTCAGCTAGTTAAGTGAGTTGGTGAGCTAGTTAATCAGTTTGTTAAGTCAGCTGGTTTATTCAGTTACCTAGCTGGGTAGATAGCTTGTTAAGTCAGCTGGCAGGCCAGCTGGTTAGCTAGGGAACTAGTTTGTTAAGTCAGCTGACAAGCCAGCGGGATACATAGGTAGCTAGCTATTTAAGTAACCTGGCTAGCCATCTGGTTAGCTAATTATGTCAGTGAGTTAAGTAAACTGGCTAGCCAGCTGGCTAACGAGTTAAATCATGTAGTTGAGTCAGCTACCTAGCCAGCTGGCTAGTTGTTTAAGTCAGGTAGTTAAATCAAGTGGCTAGCCAACTGGCTAGCTAGGTAGCTGCATAGTTAACTCAGCTGTCTAGCCAGTTGGCTAGCTGGTTAAATAAGCTAGGTAATTCAGCTGGCAACCAGCTGCCTGGTAAGTTAAGTCAGCTAGTTAAGTCAGTTGGCAAGCAGCAGGCTACCAAGTTGTCAGCTACTTAAGTCACCTGGCAACTGGCAGACTAGCTAGTAAAGTCAGCACATTAAGTTAGTTGGCTATCCATCTGGTTAGCTAGTTTAAAAATTAGCTAATTCAGATGGCTATCCATCTGTCTAGGTAGTTATTTTAGGTGGTTAAGTCAGCTGGCCAGCTAGGAAGCTAGCTATCTAAGTAAGCTAGTTATGGCAGCTAGGTAGCTAGTTAAGTCAGCTAGTTTATTCAGCTGGCTAGCTAGATAGCTAGGTAGGTAGTGAGCTAGTTAAGTCAGCTGTCTAGCCAGCTTGCTAGCTGGTTAAATCATTTAGTTAATTCAGCTGGCCAGCCAGCTAGTTAGTTAGCTAGTTGTTAATTAGGTGGCTAGGTAGATAGTCAGTTGGCTATCTAGGCAGCTAACTACAAAGCTAGTTACTTAAGACAGCTAGCTATGCCAGCTGGCTAGCTAGGAAGCTAGCTGGTTAAGTCAGCTAGATAAGTCAGTTTGCTAGCTTG
>NW_007236650.1:0-5919 GCF_000164805.1 Carlito syrichta | reverse complement strand
AGCAAGACTGCCGAGGTCAAAAGAAAAATCCAATTATCCATGACAAACACCGACCATACAATGAAATGACACCTGTCAGGAATACATTTGATCTTCTGTAACTGACTTTTCCAGAAAATTCGCCCTGGACTCAGGCAGGACCATTCACCAGCACCCAGTTTCCTTCTGTCGCCCCGCATCTTGCCACACTCCTGTGGCAAGCATGTCCGGACCCACCCACAACCCCTAGGCCCACCCCAGAGGCCGCCCGTGGCTTCGGCGGGCGGTTCCCATGCACAAGAACACGTCACCATCAAGCACTTGCTTCTTTCTGCCTGGGGGCTTCTCCCTGGCACAGACTTAGGCGCAGCACAGCCCAGGCATGCGAGGCAGAACAGAGGGGCCAGGAAGCTGCAGTTTCCAAGAGCAACCCTCAGGCAACACGTCAGTGGGTAAACACCAGGCTCCCTTGCGGGCCAGTGCCAGAGTGTGTGTCACCGCGGGCTCTCAGAGGAACCCTGGTGTGGCTGAGCCCCGGTACCCCCAGTAGGGACCCCCTGGTTAATATACTGCTTATGGATTTATCTTCTCATCCTCTTCCTGGAGTCGCCTCCTGTGAGCATCTTCATCCAATGAAGAAAGAAATCCCACCATAAGCTCCATCCGGGAACTGTTACACCAAGAGTCATCAACTGTGATCAGCAGTAACTGCAAAATGTCAGAAAACTCTGCAAAGCACCCCAGGGCTGAGCGGTGGCACCCAGAAAACATGCGCTTGCCAGCCATTCAGACATTTGTGGCGGGGGGGGGAAGCGGTTCGGCCCGCGGGACAGCAGACAGAGGGGTTGACCGCTACCAGGCTGGAGTGGGCCTAGGACAGCCGGCTGCCGACGGCAGGGCGCGGGGCCGGGAGGCCGGAGAGGCGGCAACCCCTTGGGACCCAGGAGCCGCAGGAGCGGGGGCTCCTCGCACGACCCTCCCAGCCGGAGCAGCGGCGCCAAGGGCTGCAGGGACTGGCAGGGCGGGCTCTCCCAGTCGCGGAGCTGCACCCACCCAGCTCATCTCGGAGTCACAGAGGGACACCGTTCCGGCCGGGGGCCCAAGGCGGGCTCCACCGCGGTCCTCAAGCTCCCGTCCCTTCCCCGCCCCCCACACGTCTCCCTCACCCTGGCTCTCCTCAGGCTTTAGCGTCCTCCCTCCAGCGCCCTTGACTCAGGAAGTCTGGCATCGCGCACACTTTAAGGGCAGAGTGCTTCAAGGAGCGCCTAGATTGCCCGCAGATCATAGGAAAGGGGGTATTCAGAGCCGAGATGCAGAAGAAATAGACACACGGGTGACAAACCCAGCCCCTGGACCTGCTGCTTGCGCTCGAATCCTTGTCTGGAGTCTGCTTTGGATAGAACCCAATTCAAGACAATGCGTCTATCAGCCATGACTTGATTCTTGGCTCTGTCACCTCCATGAAGGGCCTTCAGAGTCCCCACTTTCTCATCTGTGAGACGGAGGCGACAACGAACAACATTCACCCCACAGTGTGTTGAGAGAATGAAAAGAAGAAGAAGAAAAAAAAAAGACTATGTGATGCATCTAGTGCAAAGTAAGTGCTCCAAAAAGCCAGCTTCCTCCTTTCCAAACCAAATCGTTCCCCGACATTTCTTCTCTTCTTTCCATAGGAGCCAAAGTATAGGATTGTTCTGAGCTACTCTGCTCATTTACTCTTTATTTATTTTCCTCCTACATGTTTACTTTTTTTTTATTATAAAGATGTGGGGTACAATTCAGGGTTAGGTATACAAACATTGTTTATGCAGGTACCCTTGTTAAGGAGGTATGCCCCCCCTCTCCTAGCAGTTTCCCTCAACTGCCAGTCTCACCCTCCCATGACAGTTTCCCATTACTGCCAAATGCTTTCTTATAGTATTATGATAATTGTTCAAGGTCTGCTTATGGCTTATGAGTGAGAACATGTGATACCCAGTTCTTTGTTTCTGTGATAGATCACTGAGTAGGATCAACCCCAAATCCATCCAAGTTGCTGCGAAGTCCATATATTTGTCCTTCTTTATGGCTGCATCATATTCCATTGTGTATATGCACCACATTTTCTTTATCCAGTCCTGCTTTGATGGGCAACATGGTTGGTTCCATGTTTTTGCTATTGTGAATAGAGCTGCAGCAAACATACGTGTGCAGGTATATTTTTGGTAGAGTGATTTGAGTTCCTCTGGAGAAAAAGGAATGCTTCTACACTGCTGATGGGAATGCAAACAATTGCAACCTGTTTGGAAGGCAGTGTGGCGATTTCTGAAAGAACTTGACCTTCCATGTGACCCAGCAATTCCCCTATTGGAAATATACTCATTTACTCTTGAATATGGTCCAGAACAGTGAGGCAGAAGGGAAGAATGGGGTGATTAGGAGGAGGCCTGGCCCTGAAAAGAAACCTTTGGAAGTTCCAGAAACAAATGATAAACAAGTGTTTCTCTGCAGAGAAAAGTTCCAATGGAGAAGTTCTCCAGAAGGATATATGAGAGTTCCTACTGATATTTAAATAACTAAGGTTGTTTGTTTTCTTCTTCATTTTTTTTTTTTTGAATCAGGGTCTCACTTTGTCACCAAAGCTTGGGTACTGTGGCTTGATCATGGCTCACCGTAGTCTCAATATTCTGGGCTCAGGAGATCCTTCTGCCTCAGCTTCCTGAGTAGCTGGGACTACAGATACGTGCCACCGCACCCGACTAATTTGGGGATTCTTTTGTTGGGATGAGGTCTCGCTATCTTACCCAGGCTGGTCTCAAACTCCTGAACTCAAGCAGTTCTCCCAGCTCAGCCTCCCAAAGTGCCAGGATTACAGACTGAGCTTTACAGGGGAATAAGCAGTATTATCATCCGTACCACTATTTGAGAGCTCATAATGTGCCAGGAGTTCACAGTCATAATCTCTCTTTATCCTCATAATTTTTAAAGTAAGTGCTATTTTTAATCTCAGTTATGTAAATGATAAAACTAAGGCTCGAAAAGATAAATTTTCCCAAGGTGAGAGCCAGGGTTTGAACCCAAGTCTACTTGACTCCAAACCTAAGCTTCAATTACTTTGGTGGACTGGATTGTGGGATTGTGGTTTAGCCTAAGGATATGGAAGATGTAGTCCTGGTCCAGGCTTTACCTTAAATCCCTATGTATTCCAGGGGTTAATTCTTCCCTCCCCGGGGTGATGATTCTTTCATCTGTAAAAGGAGAGAGTTGGGTTAAAACTGGTTCTTGTGGATGTTTCAGAAGTGTGTGCAGATAGTTGGCACTAGGGCGAGACGGCACTCTCTAGTACTTCATGACTGAGGATCAAGGCAAGTAGATGCCCTATCATATGATGCCTAGAACAGTCCTGCCCAATAAAAAAATAGTTTCATGACCTATATATCCCTCAAAATATTTGTGTAGTTGAAAAAGGCAAGCCCAGTGGCTTATGCCTGTAATCCCAGCATTTTGGGAGCCCAAGGCAAAAGGATTGCTTGAAGCCAGGAGTTTGAGATGAGACTAGACAATATAGTGAGACCCCATCTCTACAAAAATTACAAAAATTAGCCAGGTGTGGTGGTGCATGCCTGTAGTCCCAGCTACTTGAGAGGCTGAGGCAGGAGAATCTCTTGAGTCCAGGAGTTAGAGGCTGTGGTGAACCTGTGATCATGCCACCACCCTCCAGTCTGGGTAACAGGATGAAACCTTGTCTCAAAAAGAGGGGGGGGGAGGAAAGAAGGAAGAAAGAGTTATGTGAACCTAGACCCTAGCTCCATTTTACATGTGAAAGCAAAGCAATCTTACAGTCTTGATGCACAATGATTTTTCCAGAGTCAGTTTAGGGAAGAATGTACTTTATTTTATGATAAATTTTACCAAGAATTGGTCATCATTTGAAAAATCTTATCACCAACAATGAAACACAGGATATGAATTAGCAGAGCATCATCCCTCTCACTTTGTATTTGTACTGATCATGAGCATCATTGCAAATATCTTTGTATTTCATAGGGTCTTTGAGTGTAGTCATCCCTAGTCATTTGTATATTGAAATAGTCATTACTACATTATTTTTATTTTCCTTTTGTAGATTGGTTACGACACTATATTGATTAAAAAATACATGTGTAGACAGGTTTATTATCAGCGAACTTCATTTCAAAATATTTAAGGTAGCATTATAAAATATTTGTTTTAAAAGGGGAACTCTGGGCACAGGGATAGAGGTTCTCACCTCTATATAAGCTGAAACATTATAGCACCAATACAAAGCCAAGAGACAAGATGCACACTCTGCAAATATATTCATCTACTCAAGGATGACTTATTATCACTGACTCTGAGCCAAGTACTGCTGTGGATTCTGGGGACATAGCTGAGGATGTGAAGGACCTGAGTTGCCGGCTTTGTGAAACTTTCCCTAGAAAAAGCAAAGGGTAGTGTCTTAGTCTATATTTCTGCTAGTATAACAAAATACTATGGATTTGATAATTTATAAACAACATAAATTTATTGCTAACAGTTCTGGAGGCTAGGAAATCCAAGATCAAGTGCCAGCAGATTTGGCATCTGGTGAGGGCCCATAACTCATAGATGGCACCTGCTCTGTGTCCTCACATGGCAGAATGGGCCCAGAGGCTCCCTCATAAGGGCACTAAGGCCATTCGTGAGGGCTCCACCCTTATCACCCAATCTCCTCCAAAAGGCCCGGCCTCTTAATACTACCCTGTGGGCAATTAAGTTCCAACCCATGAATTTTAGAGGGACACCAACATTCAGACCACAGCCGTTCATATTTACTAAAGTTAAATATTTGCTTAGCCTAGGGTCACTACTTCTTACTTTGTAAGATCTTGAGAGTATCACTTAGCTTGTCTGAGATTCCATTTTCTCACCTATAACATGACACTAATGTGAAGCAGATTCACCATGCACTGGCTCCCAACTTGTCTGAGTCCAGTGAGACAGAACACACTCATGCATAAAATGTTATATGAACTGTGTTTATCACTTACAGACAGGCAACAATGGACAACAGGAGTTTGGGATTCATTGTGAACCAGTCCTCAAGGTTCAGGAAAGCTGCCTGGGGTAGATGAAGCCTCGTCTGCGTGTATTTCACTTGCACCGCAGCTAAGGAAACCCAGAAAGCAGCCCACCCTGGGTTTTATCCCTCAAGGTCAAATGACATGTGGGGGCCAAAGCACTGAAGGACATCTTGTTTCTTGGGAAAGACGGAAACAGAGCTCTGGCTATACCAGTCATCTCCCGCTTATCTCAAGATCCTTCATTCCTAACACATCCTACTGTTATTTTTGAGAATCACAAGAGAGAAAGCGGGGAAAACTGGATTGGTCCAAGGCTACCTGGAGCACCATCCTGCAAATAATAATTCGCTCCTCTCAGTTTGCTCAGCAGATTCAAGACATAACACATGTAAAATATCCACGACTATTTTTATGCTCAATAGTTATTTGTTTCTTCTAGGTGAATTTCACACTCCATTAGCTCTGACTTCCCCAAAGCACAGCTTGTGTTCATGATGGCAAATATGTGACATTTGTGTTCCCCACTACCCCCTCTTGAGCCTTGGAGGACATAGCTAATCAACGATGACACTCTTCCCTGCTGACCCTTAAAATCCATCTCAACACAGGACTCCCTGATACTGTGCCATGCTATGAGAGCTGGCACATGAAAGAAAACTTATTTGCCTCCTGACCTGTGTCATAGTCATCTTCGCCTTGTCTGTAGTATCTAGTGCAAGAATTTGTCAAGCCTGTAAAAAAAAAAATGAAAAAAAGAACTGATATTTATTTAGCTTCTAAAACTCAATATGCTCAGGTTGAAGATTTTTTTATGTGTTGCCTCTTAAATCCTCATACACAGAAAATATCCTGTTTAAAAAAAGTATAGTTCTCATTA
>NW_007236649.1:0-5482 GCF_000164805.1 Carlito syrichta | reverse complement strand
CAAGTCAAGACAATGCGTCTATCAGCCATGACTTGATTCTTGGCTCTGTCACCTACATGAAGGGCATCAGAGTCCCCACTTTCTCATCTGTGAGACGGAGGCGACAACGAACAACATTCACCCCACAGGGTGTTGAGAGAATGAAAAGAAGAAGAAAAAAAAAAAAAAGACTATGCGATGCATCTAGTGCAAAGTAAGTGCTCCAAAAAGCCAGCTTCCTCCTTTCCAAACCAAATCATTCTCCGACATTTCTTCTCTTCTTTCCGAAGGAGCCAAAGTATAGGATTGTTCTGAGCTACTCTGCTCATTTACTCTTTATTTATTTATTTTCCTCCTACATGTTTACTTTTTTTTATTATAAAGATGTGGGGTACAATTCAGGGTTAGGTATACAAACATTGTTTATGCAGGTACCCTTGTTAAGGAGGTATGCCCCTCCCTCCCCTAGAAGTTTCCCTCAACTGCCAGTCTCACCCTCCCATGACAGTTTCCCATTACTGCCAAATGCTTTCTTATAGTATTATGATAATTGTTCAAGGTCTGCTTATGGCTTATGAGTGAGAACATGTGATACCCAGTTCTTTGTTTCTGTGACAGATCACTGAGTAGGATCAACCCCAAATCCATCCAAGTTGCTGCGAAGTCCATATATTTGTCCTTCTTTATGGCTGCATCATATTCCATTGTGTATATGCACCACATTTTCTTTATCCAGTCCTGCTTTGATGGGCAACATGGTTGGTTCCATGTTTTTGCTATTGTGAATAGAGCTGCAGCAAACATACGTGTGCAGGTATATTTTTGGTAGAATGATTTGAGTTCCTCTGGAGAAAAAGGAATGCTTCTACACTGCTGATGGGAATGCAAACAATTGCAACCTGTTTGGAAGGCAGTGTGGCGATTTCTGAAAGAACTTGACCTTCCATGTGACCCAGCAATTCCCCTATTGGAAATATACTCATTTACTCTTGAATATGGTCCAGAACAGTGAGGCAGAATGGAAGAATGGGATGATTAGGAGGAGGCCTGGCCCTGAAAAGAAACCTTTGGAAGTTCCAGAAACAAATGATAAACAAGTGTTTCTCTGCAGAGAAAAGTTCCAATGGAGAAGTTCTCTAGAAGGATATATGAGAGTTCCTGCTGATATTTAAATAACTAAGGTTGTTTGTTTTTCTTTCTTTCTTTTTTTTTTTGAATCAGGGTCTCACTTTGTCACCAAAGCTTGGGTACTGTGGCTTGATCATGGCTCACCGTAGTCTCAATATTCTGGGCTCAGGAGATCCTTCTGCCTCAGCTTCCTGAGTAGCTGGGACTACAGTTACGTGCCACCGCACCCGACTAATTTGGGGATTCTTTTGTTGGGATGAGGTCTCGCTATCTTACCCAGGCTGGTCTCAAACTCCTGAACTCAAGCAGTTCTCCCAGCTCAGCCTCCCAAAGTGCCAGGATTACAGACTGAACTTTACAGGGGAAAAAGCAGTATTATCATCCATACCACTATTTGAGAGCTCATAATGTGCCAGGAGTTCACAGTCATAATCTCTCTTTATCCTCATAATTTTTAAAGTAAGTGCTATTTTTAATCTCAGTTATGTAAATGATAAAACTAAGGCTCGAAAAGATAATTTTCCCAAGGTGAGAGCCAGGGTTTGAACCCAAGTCTACTTGACTCCAAACCTAAGCTTCAATTACTTTGGTGGACTGGATTGTGGGATTGTGGTTTAGCCTAAGGATATGGAAGATGTAGTCCTGGTCCAGGCTTTACCTTAAATCCCTATGTATTCCAGGGGTTAATTCTTCCCTCCCCGGGGTGATGATTCTTTCATCTGTAAAAGGACAGAGTTGGGTTAAAACTGGTTCTTGTGGATGTTTCAGAAGTGTGTGCAGATGGTTGGCACTAGGGCGAGACGGCACTCTCTAGTACTTCATGACTGAGGATCAAGGCAAGTAGATGCCCTATCATATGATGCCTAGAACAGTCCTGCCCAATAAAAAAATAGTTTCATGACCTATATATCCCTCAAAATATTTGTGTAGTTGAAAAAGGCAAGCCCAGTGGCTTATGCCTGTAATCCCAGCATTTTGGGAGCCCAAGGCAAAAGGATTGCTTGAAGCCAGGAGTTTGAGATGAGACTAGACAATATAGTGAGACCCCATCTCTACAAAAATTACAAAAATTAGCCAGGTGTGGTGGTGCATGCCTGTAGTCCCAGCTACTTGAGAGGCTGAGGCAGGAGAATCTCTTGAGTCCAGGAGTTAGAGGCTGTGGTGAACCTGTGATCATGCCACCACCCTCCAGTCTGGGTAACAGGATGAAACCTTGTCTCAAAAAGAGGGGGGGGGAGGAAAGAAGGAAGAAAGAGTTATGTGAACCAGACCCTAGCTCCATTTTACATGTGAAAGCAAAGCAATCTTACAGTCTTGATGCACAATGATTTTTCCAGAGTCAGTTTAGAGAAGAATGTACTTTATTTTTATGATAAATTTTACCAAGAATTGGTCATCATTTGAAAAATCTTATCACCAACAATGAAACACAGGATATGAATTAGCAGAGCATCATCCCTCTCACTTTGTATTTGTACTGATCATGAGCATCATTGCAAATATCTTTGTATTTCATAGAGTCTTTGAGTGTAGTCATCCCTAGTCATTTGTATATTGAAATAGTCATTACTACATTATTTTTATTTTCCTTTTGTAGATTGGTTACGACACTATATTGATTAAAAAATACATGTGTAGACAGGTTTATTATCAGCGAACTTCATTTCAAAATATTTAAGGTAGCATTATAAAATATTTGTTTTAAAAGGGGAACTCTGGGCACAGGGATAGAGGTTCTCACCTCTATATAAGCTGAAACATTATAGCACCAATACAAAGCCAAGAGACAAGATGCACACTCTGCAAATATATTCATCTACTCAAGGATGACTTATTATCACTGACTCTGAGCCAAGTACTGCTGTGGATTCTGGGGACATAGCTGAGGATGTGAAGGACCTGAGTTGCCGGCTTTGTGAAACTTTCCCTAGAAAAAGCAAAGGGTAGTGTCTTAGTCTATATTTCTGCTAGTATAACAAAATACTATGGATTTGATAATTTATAAACAACATAAATTTATTGCTAACAGTTCTGGAGGCTAGGAAATCCAAGATCAAGTGCCAGCAGATTTGGCATCTGGTGAGGGCCCATAACTCATAGATGGCACCTGCTCTGTGTCCTCACATGGCAGAATGGGCCCAGAGGCTCCCTCATAAGGGCACTAAGGCCATTCGTGAGGGCTCCACCCTTATCACCCAATCTCCTCCAAAAGGCCCGGCCTCTTAATACTACCCTGTGGGCAATTAAGTTCCAACCCATGAATTTTAGAGGGACACCAACATTCAGACCACAGCCGTTCATATTTACTAAAGTTAAATATTTGCTTAGCCTAGGGTCACTACTTCTTACTTTGTAAGATCTTGAGAGTATCACTTAGCTTGTCTGAGATTCCATTTTCTCACCTATAACATGACACTAATGTGAAGCAGATTCACCATGCACTGGCTCCCAACTTGTCTGAGTCCAGTGAGACAGAACACACTCATGCATAAAATGTTATATGAACTGTGTTTATCACTTACAGACAGGCAACAATGGACAACAGGAGTTTGGGATTCATTGTGAACCAGTCCTCAAGGTTCAGGAAAGCTGCCTGGGGTAGATGAAGCCTCGTCTGCGTGTATTTCACTTGCACCGCAGCTAAGGAAACCCAGAAAGCAGCCCACCCTGGGTTTTATCCCTCAAGGTCAAATGACATGTGGGGGCCAAAGCACTGAAGGACATCTTGTTTCTTGGGAAAGACGGAAACAGAGCTCTGGCTATACCAGTCATCTCCCGCTTATCTCAAGATCCTTCATTCCTAACACATCCTACTGTTATTTTTGAGAATCACAAGAGAGAAAGCGGGGAAAACTGGATTGGTCCAAGGCTACCTGGAGCACCATCTTGCAAATAATAATTCGCTCCTCTCAGTTTGCTCAGCAGATTCAAGACATAACACATGTAAAATATCCACGACTATTTTTATGCTCAATAGTTATTTGTTTCTTCTAGGTGAATTTCACACTCCATTAGCTCTGACTTCCCCAAAGCACAGCTTGTGTCCATGATGGCAAATATGTGACATTTGTGTTCCCCACTACCCCCTCTTGAGCCTTGGAGGACATAGCTAATCAACGATGACACTCTTCCCTGCTGACCCTTAAAATCCATCTCAACACAGGACTCCCTGATACTGTGCCATGCTATGAGAGCTGGCACATGAAAGAAAACTTATTTGCCTCCTGACCTGTGTCATAGTCATCTTCGCCTTGTCTGTAGTATCTAGTGCAAGAATTTGTCAAGCCTGTAAAAAAAAAAAATGAAAAAAAGAACTGATATTTATTTAGCTTCTAAAACTCAATATGCTCAGGTTGAAGATTTTTTTATGTGTTGCCTCTTAAATCCTCACATACCCAGAAAATATCCTGTTTAAAAAAAGTATAGTTCTCATTAAGAAATAAAAACTCAGACTTATTTAAGTAAGAAACACCTGTGCATAGAGGCTAGATGGCCAAGCCATGTTCAAATCCAGGTCTGTCTGCCCTGACACCCAAGGCCTGTCCACCACGGCATGCCACACTTCATCAATTATGAACATCAAGTGCACGTCTGACACTAGCAAAGAGATATGTAATTCTTGCTGCTGACCCTCAACAAGTATGAACACATCACCCAGAATCCAGAACAAGGAAAACAGACAACCATTATCCTATTAAGTGTGAGTTAAAAGAGAATATAGGATGTGATTTCATGCCAAGAAGCAAATAAAAATAAGTGAGGTCTGATGATTGAAAGGGAGCAAGACAGAACCAACAGTCTGCAAGACTAACACTTCACTGGCTGCCAATTCTGCAGATTTGCTTTTTCAAACATGAGCTCATTTGGTATTCTGCTAATAGAGCCAAAAGCGCCTTCTCTAATCCCAAGTGAAGTGCAGATACGCACTCTCCACACAGCCTTGTTTTTCTTGCTTTCATTTCCATTTGCCTCCTGCTGGTTCCATGTATCTCATCAGAAACTGGAGGTGGGAAAACAGAGCTGGCCCCTGGTGAAACAGAACTTTCTCGTGGGGAGGACCAAGCAGACACAGTGAGTGCAAACCCCATGTATGTCAAGGCCACTGTTTTGAAACTGACAGTACACATCACAGTGCCCTCTCTCTTAAGAAGGGTATGACCACCGAGAAGAAACAAGAGAAAAGACTGGAAGGAAGAGAAATGCTAGAACATCAGAGCCAGGAGGGCCTGTGGAGGTCACCCTGTCCATTTTCCCAAATGACAACCATATTGGTTGTATTCTTATGTCATCTGTACTATTATTTACTTATTATTTTTTTCAAATCAGCTCACTTATTTTTTAATTAAGCTTAGCCTCATCCCAAGCAATAATATCA
>NW_007236648.1:0-818 GCF_000164805.1 Carlito syrichta | reverse complement strand
GATGACTTTTCTTTGAAGGCAGAATGTAGCACACACGAAGGCCACATACAAGCATTTCTAGTTCAATCTATGAACCCAAATGATTTTCCATTGGGTAGATAAACACACATGCTGGGACCAGAAGATATGAAAGCAAAAGCCAGCCTGCCAGACAACAACATTTTCTTTTTAGAGAGGGAGTCTCATTATGTCGCCCAGGTGATCCTCCCGCCCCAGCCTCCTGAGTAGCTGGAGCTACAAGCATGCACCACCACACCTCGATACAATGATAGGTTTGATACAAGAGTGTTCATGAGGTCATCAGAGGCATGTAAGGAGGCAGCAGGGCAAGGACTGGCCTTGGGCACAGGCACCAGGGGACAGACTCATTCCCAACAGGGGAGGCAGAAGTTAAGAACATGTGGCCCTGCCTCTCAGTCCATGCACTGCCTGATTCACTCCCATGGGATGTAACCAGAACAGGCAAATCCACAGAGACAGAGAGCTCCATGGCTGCCAGGGACTGAGGTGAGAAGCAGGAGGGACTGCCGATGGGAATGGGGTTTCCTCCTCGGATGCCAACAACACACTAAGATTGACAGTGGTGAGGGGGCACGTGGCTGTGAATTCACTGAAGTCCACCAGCCTGTGCACTTTCCAAGGGTGAACTGTAGGGATATAAGTCGCATCTCCATTTTTGAAAGAAAACAAAAACGTGTTTGTGTCCTATGGTGAGAAACCACAAAGATGCAGCCTTACATTTTAAACTGTGTTATCCCAACCACCGCAAGAACCCGTGACCAGGGACCAGTCTCTGGTGAGGAGGCAGGCAGGAAAAG
>NW_007236647.1:0-792 GCF_000164805.1 Carlito syrichta | reverse complement strand
AATCCCCATAATGTTTTCCATAGAGGTTGAAGTGACTACATCACCAGTAGTGTATAAGCCTTCCCTTGTCTCTGAATTCTCACCAACATCTATTTTTTGTTACTTTTTAATTTTTTGCCATTCTGAAAGTTGTGAGATGATATTTTATTGTGGTTTTAATTTGAATTTGAATTTCTCTGATAATTAGGAATATGAGCAAATAAAACATATTTGTTAACAATTCATATGTAAAAATATTTAAAGGAATTCAAATGAAATGAGAATATAAATAAAACCATAAAAATGTTAGTGATGAAAATAAAATAGCAAATGAAATTTCTCTGGATGTGATTAATAAATAGCAGAATATAATATTGTAGAAGAAAATACTCATGATTATGAAGATATAGAAATATGATCTACTTAAGATAAAACAAAGAGAACCAGAGTAAGACTGTATGGGGGGTAATAAACAGTCAACTGTGAAAAATTATTAAATTTCTTTCATATGAATAATGTCTTATAAGAAAAGGAGACAATAGTAAGAATATTTGAATAATAAAGATGGACGGATGAATGAGTAAGTGGGTGGATGGAGGGATAGATGGGCAGATCAATGGATGGGAGGAAGGGAGGGAAGGAGAGAGGACAGACATATGATGGATGAATGGATGATGAGAAGATGGATGGGTGGAAGAAAGGAAGGATGATAGATAGGCAGATGAATAGATAGGTGGAGAGATGGATGGATGAATGGATGAGTGGGGATATGAACAGATGGATGAGGGATGGATGGATGAAGGATGATTGATG
>NW_007236646.1:0-1071 GCF_000164805.1 Carlito syrichta | reverse complement strand
CTTCCATAATGTTCAATGAATCATATTATACTCTTTGTTCTAAACCCTGATTAATACAAAAACTTTCTAAGTTAACTCTAGGTTCAATCCAAGTTCACTGACTCCTAATATTTTTTAACGGTTGATATTATCAACTTAACACTATAATCTATAAGTTTACTTAAATGACTTAATTTTTATTTATTCCATTAACCTATTATGACTCAACATAGTGCCCTGTAATTTTATAACAGTTAATTCAAATCTTATTCCTTACCATGACTTATATGAGTTTCATAAACCTAAACTTTAATTTTTATATGATCTAGTGATTGGACTTTAACCCAAAACTTAAATCTTTTTTCCTAGTACATTAATCCATGGCTACGTGTGAAATTTCCTATTGTCATATTAGAAGTAAAAACAGAACCGTTGGGAAAATTTCAGTATACTAATCAAAGGGTCTTAAAATTGGCCTACAGGAACAGGAACTAAAGTCATAATCTGAGAAAAGGAAACTTTAAAGCTTAAACGAAACTTAAAAATTTTCTATGAATGCTTATTACTGTTTAAATCTTTTCGAAGGAAATTGTGTCGTCTTAAATGTATGTTTTATTCAAACAAGTCTCTTCTAAAAATCAAATAGTAGCTGTCACACTCTTGGATAATGGGCTGCACGGTTACCATGACAATGACCTCGGGCTGAAGCAAACGGAGTTACGGCACGTAGCGAAACTAGAAAAACGCCCTGCCTGTCTAGAGGCAGGGCAATAAAACTATTATGGTAATTTAGTTTCTAATCTTAATCCTAGGAGATACTGCCTTTGGGAACAAGAGCTAACTAACCAGTGTACCAGGAAATAGAAGTTAAAAAATATCTATAAAGAAGTAAAACTTAGAAAGACAGAGAAAAATAATTCTGATATGCACTTTCCATCAGGCATATTGATATTTATTATAAGTTTTACTGCCATGTATGCACACTGGTCACTAATCACACGCCAATATTATAGGTATAACTGATATCCTATGTCAGAGGCAATCCTCCAGATGGGCCTTTACAGGCCTCAGCCATGTAGCTATAGATGTTGG
>NW_007236645.1:0-5451 GCF_000164805.1 Carlito syrichta | reverse complement strand
GGATCATCTCGCCATATTTGCATGTAACTCTCGGTCTACGGATGAACTTTGTAATTCTCAAACTTCCATTTGTCCTATTATTTTGAGAGAGGCCGTGTTTTGTTGTTGCCAAATGTTTAGTAAGTATTTTGAAAGGTAACCAGGAATCACGGATTCCCCGAACCTAGGAAACTTATGGGCATTTGTCTTTTTGCATACAGAGTTTTGGAATGAATATGGACAGGAAAAATCAAGGAATCTTGCTGAGAACGAAAAGGGTATCCGGGTTCTTGTGTTCTAATTCTCTGAAGTCTAACAGGCCTCTTGATGAGGTTTAATCAGGAATCTGGGCTTTTAGGTTCCCATATTGTAAGGGTGTCTTGTACAAGGGAACCAGGAATCTGGATTCCAATTACCCAGGAAACTTCTGGAGGACTTTCAATTGACATCCAAACTACTTGAATTCTACATCACCAAGAATTATCCCGGTATCTACTGGAGAATTAAGCAGGAATCTGCGTATGGGATTCCTCATATACGGGAAATTTCATGACTCTTGCCACGGATGAACAAAGAATCTGGTCTACATGGGTCCTCAATACTGAAAATCTACGGCGCATCTTTCTACGGGCTAAACAAGATCAGGGCTTTGAGCACCCCTCATGTTTTAGAGTTATATGGTATGTGGATATTACGAATCAATCCTTTCTGGACTCCAGCAACACTCTGGTACTCTTGATAGTTGTGAACGAGAATCTGGCACTACAAGTCCATTTAGATACGCGGAACCTCTGATTCCAGATACAGGACACTAGATATTCTTTAAAATATTTTGTATGTAAGACCTGACTTCAGTGTGACCTCATACTCCAGAAACTGGTGAGTGTTGGGAGCCAACATCTATAGCTACATGGCTGAGGCCTGTAAAGGCCCATCTGGAGGATTGCCTCTGACATAGGATATCAGTTATACCTATAATATTGGCGTGTGATTAGTGACCAGTGTGCATACATGGCAGTAAAACTTATAATAAATATCAATATGCCTGATGGAAAGTGCATATCAGAATTATTTTTCTCTCTCTTTCTAAGTTTTACTTCTTTATAGATATTTTTTAACTTCTATTTCCTGGTACACTGGTTAGTTAGCTCTTGTTCCCAAAGGCAGTATCTCCTAGGATTAAGATTAGAAACTAAATTACCATAATAGTTTTATTGCCCTGCCTCTAGACAGGCAGGGCGTTTTTCTAGTTTCGCTACGTGCCGTAACTCCGTTTGCTTCAGCCCGAGGTCATTGTCATGGTAACCGTGCAGCCCATTATCCAAGAGTGTGACAGCTACTATTTGATTTTTAGAAGAGACTTGTTTGAATAAAACATACATTTAAGACGACACAATTTCCTTCGAAAAGATTTAAACAGTAATAAGCATTCATAGAAAGTTTTTAAGTTTCGTTTAAGCTTTTAAATTCCCTTTTCTCAGATTATGACTTTAGTTCCTGTTCCTTTAGGCCAATTTTAAGATCCTTTGATTAGTATACTGAAATTTTCCCAACGGTTCTGTTTTTACTTCTAATATGACAATAGGAAATTTCACAAGTAGCCATGGATTAATGTACTAGGAAAAAAGATTTAAGTTTTGGGTTAAAGTCCAATCACTAGATCATATAAAAATTAAAGTTTAGGTTTATGAAACTCATATAAGTCATGGTAAGGAATAAGATTTGAATTAATTGTTATAGAATTACAGGGCACTAAGTTGAGTCATAATAGGTTAATGGAATAAATAAAAATTAAGTCATTTAAGTAAACTTATAGATTATAGTGTTAAGTTGATAATATCAACCGTTAAAAAATATTAGGAGTCTGAACTTGGATTGAACCTAGAGTTAACTTAGAACGTTTTTGTATTAATCAGGGTTTAGAACAAAGAGTATAATATGATTCATTGAACATTATGGAAGACACTTTGAACGATTTGTATTGAAATTGTGCACCTGTGACCTTAATGTAAGCATGACAGACATCAAGGAGTGCGAATTGTTTGCTTGGAAATTGCAGATCTCGTGGTCGTCTTGTGATGCATAGTTTGTAAAGCACGGAACTTGTACGCCCCCAGTGAGTGATTATCACACTGCTGGAGGGTATAGAATATGGTATATAAGTTGGAAGGAATCCGAATAAAATTTGGCTTCAGTCCTGATCAGACTGTTCCCAGAAGAACTGCCTCTGAGTTTTCTCTTCTCGCCGTTTCCTGATTCTCCGGTGTGGGTCCTAACCCTTCCCTCCAAGGTTGGAACAGGACTCTGACAAATGAGGCTCTGCTGTTCCTAATTAGGACTTTGGGTTTAGGTGTTCAATTGCTTTAGGAGGTATCATTGGGAGGGAACAAGGATTCTTAGATTGCACGTCCCCAGGCATATTTTTGTCATCTTTCTATGGGTATACAAGAGTCTACACTTCCAGTCCAACATGAAACATATTGTCGTTTTGCTTAAACCAACATAGGAATATGGGTCACCGTGTCCCTTGAAAGTTTCTACAAACTTTTCCTAAGAGGAACCAGGAAACTCGGTTTCCATGTAATTTGCAAATATCTGGGCATTTGCTAAATTATCTGTGGCTTAAGGCAGTGCACATACGTAGGAATTGACCGGGACCTTAGCAAATGCTAATCTGGAATCGGGGAGTCCTGGTTCTCATATTATTCAGAGCAGCATCCTATATGCATACCACAATTCAGGCATTGCCGATCCCCAGGAACGTGTTGCACCTCTTGATCATTGTAACTGAGATTCTGGCCCACTGGTCCATTTGTTTCACAGGGTCCTGTAAGGCTAGATTCCACAATCCACGCAATCATCTGCCATTGGTTAATGTGATCACTGGATTCAGGTTTACCTCGTAGTCCAGAAGCTACTGCTGGACATTCGTTTTTGAATTGAGAATATGGGATTAGAGGTTTCCGCACATTTGGGATGTATTCTTAAGGGGGAACCAGCAATCTTCGATTCCAGGTTCCAGGGAAACTTCTTGGCGTATGTGTATTGGTATGTAAGTGTTTGTACTTCTACATCACCAGAAAACGTCCGGGCGTCTTCCTGATGCTACAAAAAAGGAATGTGGGTTAGGAAAGACCTCAATCCATTTCCACAGATTCCGTTATAAGGGCTTATCTGTAATCTGGGCTTCTATTCCTCCAAATTCTTCAAATAATGTTGCCACTTTTAAACGACAAGTGTTATTATAGATTCCCAGTAACCTTCTCGTCCTCTTGATTGTTGTAATCAAGAACAAGTGTATGCAATTCAATTGGGTTTCTCAGCACAACTAAAGGCAGATTACAGGACTAAGCCATCATCTCGCCACAATAGTGTGTAACTCTTAAGATGTACCAAGTAATCCTTAAACTTCCATTGTGAATCTATTTCATATGGCTTGGGGGATTGGGGTTGCTATGCTTGTAGTACATATTTTTAAAGGTGACCAGGAATCACGGATTCCACGTCCCTGGGAAACAGCTAGGTATCTGTGTATTTGCATACAGAATTTTGGAATCCAGATTGCCAGGGAAAATCAGGCTCTTGCTAAGAATGAGAAGCGAATGCAGGATCAGGTGTCCTCAGTCGTCAAAATCTAAATGTCTTCTAAATAAGGTTTAATGAGGATTCTGGGCTTGTAGGTCCTTCCATTTTTCAGAGCTACTTGCTGCGTGGATACCTGAAATATCTTATTACAGACCCAAGAAATTTCCGGTCCTTTCGATAGTTGTAATCGAGTATCTTAACCTAAAATTTCTTTTGTTTCTTATCAATATATTCAGCCATAACCAAGTTCCCCAGGTATCAACTGGCATTTTCGACAAAATCCCGCGCTTCAAGTTTCCTGAAAATAGCGAAATATCCTGTGGTCAGGATGGTGGAAATTGGGATATTGGGTTTAGAATATTCCACATCTTTACGATGTCTTTTTAAGGGGAATCTGGAAGCTTGAATTACAGTTACCAGAAAGTATATGGGAGTCTTTCTATTAATATCCAAACAAATGGAATTATATGTTCATCTGGAAATATCTCGGGAATTGCAGTGAATTAAGCATGAATCTGCGAAATAGGTGTCCTCATATATGGGAAACTAGGTGGCCTCTTACTACGGAAGAATAATGAATCTGAGCTACACGAGTCCTCAAATCCCATAAACCTACAGGGGGTCTTACTAAGGGAGAAAAACGTATAAGGGATATGAAGCACGAATCTGGGGAATCTGAGTCCTCATACACAAGAAACTTCACAAACTTTTGGAAGGATGAACAAGGAATCCGGATGACATATGTCCTCGATTCGAAAAATGTACAGGACGTCGTTCTAAGAACTAAACAAGAATCAGAGTTTCAAAGCAGGAATCTCGGTAATGGGAGTCTTCATACACAGAAAACGACACAGCCTCTACCTAAGAAAGGATAAGGAATCTGGTTTTCACAAGTCCTCCATGCCGAAAATCTACTGGGTGTCATGCTAAGGGATAAACAAGAATGAGGAATTTGAAGCAAGTATCTGGGAATTGGGAGTCCTCATATACAGGAAACTACAGGGGCTCTTGCAAAGGAAGAATAAAGAATGTGGTTTACACGAGTCCTCAATTCCTAAAATGTTCAGGGCGAATTGATAAGGCTACAAGACTCAGACTTTGAAGTCTCCATATTTTTCAGAGCTGTATTCTATGTGCGTATTAGGAATCACTCATTCCAGATGCCCCGCAACATGCTGGTCCTCTCTATAGTTTAAACTAAAATATGGCACTACAAGTCCATATAATTCTGGATCCTCTATCGCCAAAATCAAGGACACAAGTAATCATCTCGGGTGTTTTGAATGTAAGCCCTGAGTTCAGGGTTACCTCGTACTCCAGAAACATCTGGTAGCTCAGCTATTCGGAATTAAGGCCTTGGGTGTAGATGTTGGACCATGTTTAGAAGGTATTTTTGGGAGGGCACCAGGGTCTTGATTTACAAGTACATAGGAGCGTTCTGGAGTGTTTGTATTGGGAGCCCCGTTTCTGGACATCTAGGGAATGGGGAAACATATGGTCATTCTTCTGATAACGATACAGGAATCTCGGACACTATATTCCCAGAATGTTTCTACTCATGTGACCAATGTGGAACAAGGAAAATCAGTTTGCATGTGAACAGCAAACTTATGGGCAGGTGTTAATTTTTCCCTGGCTTAAGGTAGTTCTCATACCTAGAAGCCTACAGGAATTTTCTAGCATGTTCATCAGGAATTTGGAGTCCCACTCCTCACACTTTTCAGAAGTAATTCCTGTATACGGACCACAAATCTGTCATTACCAGTTCCAAGGAACCTGCTGTCACTTTTCTTATTTGTAACAGAGAATCTGGCCATCTGCTCGGCTTTTTTGGCAGGAGGCTGTAAGGCCAGATTCCACAATCTAAAGAATCCTGTCGCCATTTTT
>NW_007236644.1:0-724 GCF_000164805.1 Carlito syrichta | reverse complement strand
CGTCACCTAGCTAACTCGATAAACAACTAGTTATGTCAGCTAGTTAACTAGTTCACCAACTAGTTGAAACAGTTTGCTAACTGGTTAGTCAACTCGTTAAGTCAGTTAGTTATCTCGTTGGCCAATTAGTTAAGTCAGATAGCTAACTCAGCTAGCTAACTAGCTAGCTAGATAAGTCAGGTAGCTAAGTAAGCTAGCTCACAAGTTATTCAGCTAGTTAAATAGTTAATAGTTAAATATTTAAATAATATATAATTCAGGTAAAGTCAGCTAGCCAACTAGTTAAGTCAGCCAGTTAAGTCAGCTTGCTAAGTAGTTAAGTCAGCTACCTAAGTCAGATAGCTAGCAAGTTATGTTGGCTGTGCAGCCAGCTGGCTAGTTAAGTCACCTATTTAAGTCAGTTGACTAATCTGCTTGATAGCTAGGTAGCTTGGTACTTATTCGTCTGTCTAGACAACTTGCTAGCTAGATATGTCACCTAATTAATTCATCTGGATAGGCAGATGGCTAGCTATGTAGCAAACTAGTTAACTCAACTGCCTAGAAAGCAAGCCAGCTACTAAAGACAGCTAGTTATGAAAGGTAATGACCTAGGTAAGTAAGTTTGCTAGTCAGCTGGCTAGCTAAGTCAGCTAGTTAAGTCAGCTGGCACTCCATGTGGCTGGAGAGGTAGAGAGCTAGTTATGTCAGCTAGCTAGCCAGCTGGGATTACTAGTTAATTCAG
>NW_007236643.1:0-7547 GCF_000164805.1 Carlito syrichta | reverse complement strand
AGCCCTCTAGTCTCCCTTTCAGCAAAAACGCCAGTGAGCCACCCAACTAGGTTCTTCCATGTGGCTTTTGAGTAGTCAGCATTATTGGTAAAATACTTGTATTTGGGGACCCCAGTACAATTAACTGTGCCTGTGATATAAGTATGAAAACCAGCCACTGGCATATCCTTGCACCTGCTAAGAGCATCAGGCAACACCAATTCCAAGGATGATGCCTCTCTCAGATCTCTTTAAGTAATAGGAAGTTCTCTCTCCATACATGGTTTCCACAAAAGGATTTTGGCCTATGAGAAAGTTACTCAGTGCCTTTCATATATAATTAACCTGCTCTAATTATATAAGTCAGTGGCCCAAAACCTCAAGAGTTAAGTGTGCATGTGTGTAAGGGCATGTAAGTAGATGGAAGATTATGGAGCAACCATTGCTGTTAGAAGACACTGTAGTTGAGACACTCCACCATGAAGAGTAGAAGACACTTGTATGTATCATAATCTGTGACTCCCTGTGTTAACCTGGATGATCCAAAGTTTGGATGATATCTCGCTAGGTTTGAGACTCGGAGAATGGTCCTGCAGTTTATAGGTGCTTCTCTTCCCATACAGATTTGACTCAACAAAATCTTAAATTTCTCTGATGTGATATATACAAAACTTCGTTCTTGTCCATCTGCCTCTGCTAATGAGTCTTTGTTCTTTGACTCATCTGTGGAGGAAGAATTGACGTGCATAAGGGCTGATGTGTTTTGAGCTAGACTTTATGCAAAGTATTCTGTGTTCCAGGGATTAGAATGTGAAACTGGCTACCTTTATGACTTCACATGTTGAGATCTGAAGTCTCCATGTGAAATCAGAATGTCAGAGACAACAACCTAGAGTCAACCAAAAATAATATTCTTCTTTTTTTTTTTTTGAGTTGTAGTCTCACTCTGTCGCCCAGACTGGAGTACAGTGGCCACTCCCGGCCACCGCAGTCTCGACTTGCTGGGCTCCGACGATCCTTCCGCCTCAGCCTTCTGAGTAGCCAGAATTATAGGCACACTCTACCATGCCCAGCTGATTTTTTGATTTATTGTAGAGATGAGGTCTTGCTGTACAGGCAGGTCTCGAACCCGTGGGCTCAGGGAATCCACTCACCTCAGCCTCTCAAAGGTGTGGGATTACAGGCTGAGCCACTGAGCCCAGCTCAAAAATAATATTCTAAGTCCCCCAACCAAATGAATAGTTTACCTGATCTATCTAAAGGGATCTCATGGAAACCTGAAACACTAAATTCCAGACTTTGACAGAAGAGGGGTTGGACTCATCTCTACACTCCCTCCTTTTTGGAGTTTATGCTCAATACAGTGACATGAATATTAAAATGGAAATCATAATACTAGAAAGCAAACTCTTTGTGGCAATAAGATACCAAATTCCAACATGACTCAAGTATTTATTGCCTGCTATCTGAGGATTCCTCCCATGAGACATCATGTACATAACAAGAGCCTTGGCTTCCACAATCCTGTGATTTTAGTTTAAGCACTGTTTTTTACTGATTTCTTCAATCTTTACACAAAGGTGAACTCTTTGACCACTACCAATCAGAAAATCTTTGATAGGTACACAAACAGCCAATGGATCTAAGAAAAAAACTTTAGAAGTAGAAGGCCTTCCAAAAATTCTATCAGATCACAATACAAAATTGAGAATCAAGAGAATGGGGCAAAGTCTCCAAGAATTGTAGGATTATGCAAAATGTCCAAACCTGAGGAAGAATAGAGACTAACAGGTTCAGAAAACCTATTTAAGGAAAAATTTAGGACTACTTCCATGGCCTTGCCAGAGTTGAAACAGCTAGTTATGAGAAGTCCAAAGATTTCCTGGTAAATTCCTTTCAAAACGGTCATCCTTAAATCATATAGTCAGGTTGTGCAGAGTCATGGGAAGTAAAGATTTCTAAGAGCACTGAGACAAAAGCATCCTACAAGTTATAAAGGAAAATCTATTAGGCTAACAGAAGACACTCTAGGAGCCAGAGGGGATTTGGGCCTTATCATCAATCCCCTCAAATAGAACAACTGCCAGTAAAAAAAATTTCTTTTTACAAAATGAAGTTTTGTAAATGAAAGAGAAATATAAACTTTCACAGATAAGGAAACTGGGAATGTCACCACTAGACTGGTTCTATAAAAAAATCCTTAAAGGAATTCTAATCATTGAAACAGAAGAAAGAAATTCACCCATAGAGAAACACTGGAAATTATAAAGCTCACAACACTTACAGAATACCAAGGCAATCGAGAAAACAGCAATTAGGCCAAAAATCAACATAATGAATGGAACGGTACCTTACATTTCGATAGTAAAACTTAAAGATAATAGGTTTAATGTCTCATGAAAAATATATAAGCCAACAGAATGGATTTAAAAAACCACAGTCCAAATATCTACTGTTTTCAAGATATTGACTTCTCAAACAAATGCTCCTATATTTTATATGGAAAAAAATTAATGTAAATGGAAACCAAACGTAAACAGTAGTAACTATTCTCATCACAAGTTAAACAATCTTTCTGTTAATTAAAGCAAAAAACCAAATAGAGTATTTATGTAATGATAAAGGTATCTATCCAACCATAAACTCTAACAATTATACACACACACACACACACACACACACACCCCTAATACTGGAGCTCACAATATTATAAAACCTATTTTATGGGACCTAAGAGATGGATAGCTACACACTAACAGAGGGAGATTTAAAAAGTACATGGAGGCAATGGAAATTCATAAGGAAAAAAGTCAACAAAGAGACATTGCAGTTAAATAAGACCCTAGAGCAAATGGAACTAACAGACATATACAGAATATTATAGCCAAAAAATACAGAATATACATTTTTCTCATCAGCACATGGAACATTCTCCATGTTAGACTATGCAATAGGCCATTAGTTAAGTCTCAATAATCAAAAAATTTAAAAGTATATCAAGGAAGTACTCAAACCACAGTAGAAGAAAACCAGAAATCAAATTAAAGAGGAACTCTCACAACCAAACAAATACGTGGAAATTAAACAACCTGCTTCTGAATGGTCTTTGAGTCAACAATAAAACCAAACTGTAAATTTTAAAAGTGTCTTAAAATGAATGTCAACAACTCAAGTTATCAAAACCTCTGCAACCGACAATTAACTGGATTACAAGACCTTGTATAATGTTTAAGGCCTATCACTAGAAAAACTGAAAGGTTACATATGGAAAACCTAACATTGCCCTACTTAGTTAAAGAAAAATATGAGCCACTCAAACCCACAGTTAGCAGAAGGAAGAAATAACAAAGATTTGTGCAGAAAGAAACAAATTGAAACAAACAAAATACCAAAGAATCAACAAAACACAAAAGTGGCTTTTTGAAAAGATAAACAAAATTGATTGAACACTGACTAGATTAACTAAGAAAAGAAGAATGACGATTTTAATAAGCTTGGTCAGATATGGAAATGGAGACATTACATGTGAGATTATTATGAATACCTCTATGAAAACAAGCTAGACAATCTAGGGGAAATGGATGAATTCTCGGGAGTTTCCAGAACACCAACCTTGAATCAGGAAGAAATGGAATCCCTGACAGACCAACAATGAATAGTGAGATTGAATCAGTAATTAAAATTCTCTCAACAAATGAGTCCATGATCAGACAGATTCACAGCCGAATTCTACCTCACTTTTAAGGAAGAACTGGTACCAATCCAACTAAGAATATTTCATGAGATTGAAAAGGAAGGAGTTCTCCATAACTCATTCTATAAAGCTGTAATACTAAATTCAGTATTACCCCAGTACTAAAGTCAGGAAAAGACACAGCAACCAAAAAAGGAACTACAGATCAAAAAGCTTTTGAACATAGATGCAAACTTCCTTAACAAAATACTGTCCAACTGAGTCTAACAGTATATGAAAACAAAATATTGTACAACAGTTAGGTGATTGTTATCCCAGGGATGCAAATAGTTCAACATATGTATGCCAATAAATGTGTTTCACCTCATAAACAGAATTAAAAACAAAAATCATATGATCATTTTAATAGATGCAGAAAAAGCATTTGAGAAAATTCAGCATCCTTCTTAATAAAAACCCTAGGCAAAATTGGCATAGAAGGAACATAGCTAAAAAATAAAAGCAAAATATAATAATCTGTAGCCAAAATCATACTGATAGAGGAAAAGTAGAAATCATTCCCTATCAGAACCAGAACAAAAGAAAGGATGTCTATTTTCACCACTCCTAGTCAACAGAGTACTGGAAGTCCTAGAATAGCAAAAGGCAAGTGCACAGGTGAAGGACATCCAAACTGGAAAGAGGAAATCAAACTATCTCTGTTTGCAGATGGTATGTTCCTATACCTAAAAAATCCTCAAGACAGTTTCAAAAAAGTCTTGGACTTGAGAAGTGAATTCAGTAAAGCCTCAGGTTGCAAATACAATACACACAAATCACTCTGCTATACACAAATACAGACCAAACTGAGAGTCAAATCAGATACTCATTACCACTTACAATAGTGGCCAAAAAATTAAAATACTTAGGAATATATTTAACCCAGAATGTGAAACATCTAAAAAAACTACTAATCACTCATGAATGTAATTATAGAGTACGCAAAATAAATGGAAAAACCTCCCATTCTAATTAACCGGAAGAATCAACATACTTAAAATGACCACAAAACCTGAAGTAACTGACAGATTCTATGAAATCACTGTGAAATTACCAATGTCATTTTTCACAGCATTAAAAAAAAATTCCTAAAATGTATATGGACCCAAAGAGGAACCCAAATAGCCCAAATAATCTTCAGCAGGAAGAACAAAGTTGAAGGCATCATATTACCCATTATTTCCCAAAGATATTGTAACCGAAACAGCATGTACTGGTAACATAGCAGACACATGAACCAATGGAACAGAATAGAGACTCTAGAAATAAACCCAAATACCAACAACCAATTAATTCTTAACAAAGCAGACAAAAACATATGTTGGGGAAAGGATATCCTACTCAACAAATGATGCTAGGAAAGTCAGATAGAACTGAAGCCTGATCCCTATCTCTCACACATGCAAAAACAACTCACGATGGATTAAATAACTAAGTCTTCTGGACAATGTCCTAGGCTAACGATTTGTGGCTAAGACTCCAAAAGCAAATGCAACAAAATGAAAAATAATCAAGTGGGACTTAACTAAACAAAAAAGCTTTTGCACAGCAAAATAAATAATTAACAGAATAAACAGGCAATTTACAGAATCATAGAAGATACTTCTAACAAATAACGAATGTCCAAAATCTACAAAAAAACAAACACACTTGCAAGAAAAAATACACAACTCCATTTAAATAAAAAAGATATTAGCAGACAATACAGCTAACAAGTGGTGAATATCCATTATCTAAAAAACAAACAAACAAAGCAGCAAGAAAAAAGCTCAGGTGTTTCTCAAAATAATGTATAAAAATGGCCTAACAAACTTACAGAAATAAATTGCTCATCTGTAATCACTAGGAAAATGCAAATTAAAACCACCATAAGCCGGGTTCCATGGCTCAGCCTGTAATCCTGCGCTTTGGAGGTCGAAGTGAGTGGATTGCCTGAGCCCACGCGTTGGAGACCCGCCTGGGCAACTTGGCGAGACCTCATCTTACAACAAATCAAAAATTAACCGGGCTTGGTAGTGCGGGCCTGTAGTTCCAGCTACTTGGAAGGCTGAGGTGGAAGGATTGCCGGAGCCCAACAGGTCCAGTCTGGGCAACAGAGTGAGACTCCAACTAAAAAATAAAAAAAAAATAAAGCCAGCATAAGATAACACCTTATCCCAGTCAGAATGGCCATTAAAAGAAAAAAGGAAATAATAGATGTTGGTGTAAACCAGGTGGAAAGGGAACACACACAATGTTGGCAGGAGTGGAAATTGCTACACCTCTATGGAAATATGTATGATATTATTTCCCAAAGAACAAAGTTGATCCACCATTTGATCCAGTAATCTCATTCCTTGATATCTACCTAAGATAGCATGTGTTTCTTATATGTTTAGAGCAGCACAGTTAACAATTACAAAGGTGTGGAGTCAACCTAAATCAATCAACACACACACACACACACACACACACACACACACACACACACATATAGAAACATATATATTTACATATATTCCTTTAGTGATTATGTTGTCATAAAGAGGATGAAATAATGCTTTTGCAGCATCCTGGATGGAACTGGAGACCATCACCCTAAGTGAAATAATTCAGAAATGGAAATGGAAAATAAATGCTGCATGGTGTCACTTATTAGTGGGAGCTAAATTGAGAGTCAGAAAAGGCATAAGAATGGTATTATGGACATTGTAGACTCTGAAGGCAGAGGGTGAAAAGAGGCAGAGGTTGGAAATATCACCTATCATGTAAAATGTGCACTATTCGGGGTGGTGGATACACTTAAAGCCCAGACTTCTTCACCAGTATACAATGCATTCTTGTAACAAAAAAACTATTTGTACCTCTAAAGCGATTGTAATTCAAAAAAAAAGATAAGTAGATTCAAAAACCCATATATACATAATGAGATATCACTTTACACCTGTTAGAGTGTCTATCATCTAAAAGGCACGTGTAGTTTAGCATGTGATGTTGGAATTGTTGCACACAGTTGGTGGGAATGTATTAGTACAACCAATATGAAAATGAATATGGAGGTTCCTCAATAAATTATCGAGGGAATTGCCATATAATACACTAATTTCATTTTGGGATATTTTTAAAAACAATGGAAAACACATCCCTGAAGACATTAGCACTCCCAAAACGGGCCAAATAAAAAACAGTTATTAAAACATAAATTGAAAAATTCAGAGGTCATAAAATAGAGTTCATAAGACAGACAAAATGTTACTCAACTACTTGCTGTTTATAAGAACCTCTTTTGAAATATGGCATAGATTAATGATAAGATGATATATAAGAAATATTATGATAACATTTCTTAAAAAGTAAAAGAGCAAGAGTGAATATTTCATTATCAGATAAAGTGACCTCAAAGTCAAGAAAATTACTAGATATGAACCAGTGAAGTTAATTCAAGAAATCAAATCACCATTCAAGAATTGAATTTCTAATTTTATAATCTCTGAAACATACATCCCCAGGCCCTGATTTCTTAATGAGAGAAAATTTCCAAACATTTTAAGAATGATCAGCACCAATTTTACATAATGTTTTCCAAACAGTGAAGAGTACTGACAGCATCCCAACTAATTATATGAAATCAGTATTACAGACCAGGTAAAACTGTTTATTAAAAAAAAGAAATAAAAAAAAGGAAAGAATGAGGAGAAAGGAAAAGTAAGGAAATATATAGAACAATACCTTTTATGAATTTAGATGAATGTCTTCAAAAAATGTAGTACATTGACTCCAACATGTGTAAAAGAAAGTATACACTATAAAGAAGTGGAAATTTATTTCCAGTAAGTAAGTACTGATCAATATTTTA
>NW_007236642.1:0-912 GCF_000164805.1 Carlito syrichta | reverse complement strand
TTTAGATATAACTTGAGATAAAGTTATCATAAGAAAACAACAAATAAGAATTTTATCTTCTTTATGTCCCAGCCACCCCCTTGAGAAGAGACCTATTAAGTCATGTGGAAACTTGAATGGGCTTTCCAAGTACACATGAGGGGTAGTGAAATGTTGCAGCTAGTAGGGTTGCCACCAGGAGGTTATTAAGCAGTGGGAAAAAGTCTAGAGGCTGGAGTTAGGTGCCATAGCCCTTGGCACTCACTCCTCCTCCAAAGACAAAAGAGAAAGACTGGAGGCTGGGGTCAGGTGCTGTGGCCTTTGGCACCCACCCCTTCTCCGAAGGTACAAGAGACAGACTGAAGGCTGGGGTCAGATGCCGTGGCCTTTGGCACCCGCCCCTTCTCCAAAGGTACAAGAGAAAGATTGAAGGTCAGCATTAGGCACCATGGCCATAGACGCCAGCCCTTCCTTCCCAGATAAAGGTGGAGAACAAGAAGGAAGAGAAACTGACAGAGCAGATTACAAGAAACAGGAGTAGTTAAACCAGCTGAGTCAGACTTTGAGTTAGAGGGAAAGCAGGAATCGGAGTTGTAGGAGGAACAGGAGGGGACAAAGGAGGTGAAAACCTTCTTTATTTGTTTAAATTTTTTGAAAACACAGAATTTGCTCTGAACCCTTGTAATTTATTTCTTAAAGGAGAATTCTAAAACAAACAAATAACTAACAAGGTCATAAACAGTAATGCCAGGAATTTCTGGAACCAGATGGCTTTTTCCAGGCTGAGTGTTCTCATAGTTTTCATAGTAGCATTAACAACCCTTAAATTTTGTAAAAGTTTTCATTTACCTGATATATTCTTAATAACAAATATAGGGGTTTTCCATGGGCTAGTGGAAGGTTTAATGTGCTGGCTTCTAGTTGTAGTTGCAC
>NW_007236641.1:0-487 GCF_000164805.1 Carlito syrichta | reverse complement strand
GGGATGTGAGGACTCTTGTAACCCAGATTCCTTATTCTTCTGTAGCAAGAGGCCATGTAGATTCCTGTATATGAAGACTCCCATAACACAGATTCCTGTTTCATTCTCAGCAATTCATTGAATATTTCCTGAGGAACGTAGATTTACAGTTGTTTGAATATCAATAAGAAGACTCACATGTGATACCTGGGAACTGTAATCCAAGTTCCCATGGTCCCCTTAACAAGACATTGTAAAAATGTGGAATATTGTAAACTCAATATCCCAATTGCTACCAGCCCGACCACAAGAAAGTTCTAC
This sequence comes from Carlito syrichta, assembly GCF_000164805.1. Lineage (NCBI taxonomy): Eukaryota > Metazoa > Chordata > Mammalia > Primates > Tarsiidae > Carlito > Carlito syrichta. Next base: position 187 of record NW_007236641.1, on the reverse strand, counting down.
TCTGAGGCAACCTGAAAAGAAGGATTTAGTAGCAAAATGCCAATTGATTCCTGGGGACCTGGATTATGGCCGAAGATGTTCGTAAGAAATAAATAGAATTGTAGGTCCAGATCCTCGATTACAATTGTCAAGTGGACCATAAACTTCTTGGGAATCTGAAATGAGAGATTTTAGGTATCCACGCAGC
>NW_007236640.1:0-919 GCF_000164805.1 Carlito syrichta | reverse complement strand
CCACAGGCACCTCTTTCACAGGAGTCATCGACACCCATTGTGATGCATGTGGGAAGCCCTTTTTTGTCACCTTAATCTACATCAACTGGGCTGGGTTGCAAAGACACGATCGTGGTTTCTGGGGCCTCGACCTGTGGGGCACATAGATTCTCCCGCCTCAGGCCCTGATCAGCCAGGACTCTTGGAGCCACCACGTCTGGCTTGAATTGGGGGACCTATCACCGAAACAATGTCGGGCCACGTTGCCTGGTCTGGTCTCTGAGCCCTGGACTCAGTCAGCCTCCCACCTCGGCCTCCAAGGGTGCAGGGCTGATGGCCATGAGCCACAGTGCCTGGCCTGGATTCACACATTGTGTCAGCATGGGTGATGCAAATAACGCCCTGAGAGAGAGGCCACTGATTCCATTGTAGCTGGGACCATGGGCCCCACCACACGTGACTCCAGTGTTTGCATTACAGGTAGCGATGAGGTCTCACTATGTGGCCCAGGCTGGTCTCGAACTCCCAGGTTCCAGTGGTTCCCCACTTCAGCCTCCCAAAACCAGAGCCTGATTGTCTGCCAATCCACCATCTTACGGGACCTCTAGGCCCAAGGCAGTGCCTTCTTCCCAAATGATCTCTATTTGTCCACTATGATCCAAACTCCAAACAGAAATAGATGCTCTTATTTTTCTCCTTCTTTCCTTTTTTCTTTTAGTCGGAGTCTCACTCCATCTCCCATGATGGATGGCAGTGGCTCCCTCCCGACCAAGGCAGCCTTAGGCCATTGGGCTCTGGCGAGATTTTCCTCAGCCTTCTGAGGAGCAAGAATGACAGGTGGGTGCCACCACACCCAGCTAATTTGCGATGGATGGTAGTGAGGAGTTCTCACTGACGTGCCCGGGTATGTTTCATCCCTTGGACATGGGCTAGCTGCTGG
>NW_007236639.1:0-769 GCF_000164805.1 Carlito syrichta | reverse complement strand
ATCTTGGATTCCAGTTCCTAAAGAATATTATGGACGTCTTTCTCTTGATATCCAAAAAACTGGAATTCTGGGTCACCAGGAACTGTCTCGGCATCCGGCAGAGTGAAACAGGAAGCTGGGTAATGGAGGTCATCATATACAGGAAACTACACGTCATATTCTAAGGAAGTATAAGGAATCTTCCTTATATGAGTCCTCAATTCCAAAAAGACAGGCCGTCTTCCTAAGAGGTAACAACGAATCAGGTTTTGAAGTAGGAATCTCGGTAATGGGAGTCCTCACATACAGAAAACTTCACTGCCTATTACTAAGTAACAATAAGCAATCTGCGTTACTCGTGTCCTCAATCCCAAAAACACTTCAGGTTGTCATGCTATGGGCTAAACACGAATCATGGTGATTTCGAGCATGAATCTGGGAAATAGAGTCCTTATTTACAGGCAACTTCATGACTTTTTGCAAGAAAGAATAAGGCATAGGGGCTACATGAGTCCTCAATCCCAAAAATCTACAGATCATCTTGGAATGTGCTAAAAAGGAATCAGAGTTACGAAGCAGGATGTGTCTAATGAGAGTCATATAATACAGGAAAATACACAGCCCCTTGCCAAAGAAGAAAAAGAATTGGGGTTATAGCAGTCCACAGTCCTAAGAATCAACACGTCATATGCTGTGGCCTAAGCAAGAATCAGGTTTTAGAAGCTGGAATATAGTTAAGCGCAGTCCTCATATACAGAATCTACATGATCACTAACTAGGGAGAAAAAGG
>NW_007236638.1:0-1094 GCF_000164805.1 Carlito syrichta | reverse complement strand
TTCCATATTTGGATGGATCTCTGGTCTTAAGGAGAACCCTGTAATCCTTCCCCTTCCGTGTCTCTTTTTATTTTGAAACATTATAAGGGTTTTGCAGTTGCCAAATGTTTAGTACGTATTTTTAAATGGAACCAGGGATCATGAAATTCACGTCTTTAGGAAACTTCTGGGCATCTGTCTTTTGATATACTGAGTTTGGAATCCACATTGACAGGAAAAATCAGGGCATCTTACTGAGAACGAAACGGAAATCCGGTTGTTAGAGTTCTCATTTTCCGGAATCTACCAGGCCCCTTGGTAAGGTTTAATCAGCAATCTGGGCTTCTGGGTCCATACATTTTCTGAGCTACTTGCACCCTGGATATGCTAAATCTGTCATTACAAATCCTCAGGAACTTTCTGTTCCTCTAGTTAGTTGTAATCAAGGATCTGGCCCTACAAATCCTTTTGTTTCCTAGGAACATCTATGACTATAATCATATTCCCCAGAATCAAAAGGTATATTGGTACAAAATTCCTCGATTCAGGTGACCTCAAAGTAAGGAAAATTCTTGTGGGCGGGCAGGTTGGAATTGGGATGTTGGGTTTGGAAGATTCCACATTTTGGGGCGGTCTTGTGAAGGGGAACCAGGAATCTTGGATTCCAGTTCCTAAAGAACATTATGGACGTCTTTCTCTTGATATCCAAAAAACTGGAATTCTGGGTCACCAGGAACTGTCTCAGCATCCGGCAGAGTGAAACAGGAAGCTGGGTAATGGAGGTCATCATATACAGGAAACTACACGTCATATTCTAAGGAAGTATAAGGAATCTTTCTTATATGAGTCCTCAATTCCAAAAACTACAGGCCGTCTTCCTAAGAGGTAAAAACGAATCAGGTTTTGAAGTAGGAATCTCGGTAATGGGAGTCCTCACATACAGAAAACTTCACTGCCTATTACTAAGTAACAATAAGTAATCTGCGTTACTCGTGTCCTCAATCCCAAAAACACTTCAAGTTGTCATGCTATGGGCTAACACGAATCATGGTGATTTCGAGCATGAATCTGGGAAATAGATTCCTTATTTACAGGAAACTTCATGACTTTTTGCA
>NW_007236637.1:0-613 GCF_000164805.1 Carlito syrichta | reverse complement strand
TTCAAAAGTTTTTCCCATTTACTGGTGATGTTGGCTTGATCTTGGCTAAAGTGGTATTCACAAGATTTATCCATTGTAAAGTATCTGTTTCTTAATTAATTATTAAGTAATATGTGGGGAGATTCCCACAAAATTGTGTGTTTTGTACATAATCACTTTTACTCAATGCATTTTAGCATCCACTGATGGTTGTTGCTTAAATCATTTATTATTAATATAATTACTTTGGAATGATGAATTTCAAATTCTATAATTTATTTTATGTTTATTATAGGTAAGAGTTTCCCTTCTGAATTAGTTTTCCAAGGCTGCTGTGACAAAACACCATATTAGGACTTCAGTATTTGAATTTTGGGAGATACAATTCAATCTTTAATATATACACTTTCCCCTTTATTTATTTAGTGTCAGTATGGACTCACAGATGTAAAAAATTCATTGTTCACAATAGCAAGAACCTGGAAACAACCATGCTGCCCATCAAAAGAGGACTGGATTAAAAAAATGTGGTACATATACACGATGGAATACTACGCAGCCATAAAAAAGAACAAAATCATGAATTTCGCTGCAACCTGGATGGAACTAGAGTCTATAATACTGAGTGACCTCG
>NW_007236636.1:0-646 GCF_000164805.1 Carlito syrichta | reverse complement strand
TTGTAATCATATATCATAGCATCATTTTGTAACCTATAAATACATACAATTATAAATGTCAATTTACGGTCAAATAAAATAGAAAACATAGAAAAGGAAGGAAAAAAGAGAGAAAGAAGGAGGGAGAGAAAGAGAGAGAGAGAGAGAGAGAGAAACAATGATCATGTATGTACCTAACCTTGAATTGTACCCAAGTTTAGAATAAAAGGAAAGAAAGAAGGAAAGAAAGAAAGAAAGAAAGAAAGAAAGAAAGAAAGAAAGAAAGAAAGAAAGAAAGAAAGAAAGAAAGAAAGGGAAAGAAGAAAAGAAAGAAAGAAAAGCAATCCAGGTGCAGTGTCTCATGCCTGTGATCCCAGTCTGGAATTCAAGACCAACCTGGACAACATAGATTGCCCTCTGCAAAAAAAATGTACACAACTAAAATTAGCCAGACAGCATAGTGCATTCCTGTGGTCATAGCTTCTAGGGAAACTGAGGCCAGATGATTACTTAAATCTAAGAGTTTGAAGCTGCAGTGAACTATCATGCCACTGTACTCTAGCTTGGGCAACAGAACAAGACCCTATCTCAAAAGGAAAAAAATGAAGAGGAAAGGAGGGGAAGGGGGAGGAGGGGAGGAGAGAAGAGAAAAGATTTGGATAGTTTT
>NW_007236635.1:0-422 GCF_000164805.1 Carlito syrichta | reverse complement strand
TAGAGATGCTATTAAAGGAATTGCTAAACAACTAGATGCCACTATTAGAATGACATGAGAAAATCGTATAGTCTTAGACATGATGCTAGCAGAAAAAGGGGGGGTATGTGTCATACTAGGAGGGCAATGCTGCAATTCTGTCCCAAACAATGCAGCCCCTGATGAAACTGTTACCAAAGCATGACAAGGATTGAGTACTCCAGCCAATGAACTGGCCAAAAACTCTGGTTTCAAAGACTCCTTCACAGATTGGTTAGATAAATGGTTCAGAAAATGGACATGAAAAATAGTCTCAATCCTAACCTCCTTTATAATGGTATTAGTTACTCTGGGATGCTGTATTATTCCCTCTGTCAGAGGCTTGATCCAAAAATTAATGAAAACAGCTATAACAAAGAAAATGTCTATGAGTTATACCTATG
>NW_007236634.1:0-1051 GCF_000164805.1 Carlito syrichta | reverse complement strand
CCATTACCAAAGCATGACAAGGGATTGAGTACTTCAACCAATGAACTGGCCCAAAAACTCTGGTTCAAAGACTCCTTCACAGATTGGTTAGATAAATGGTTCAGAAAATGGAGATGAAAAATAGTCTCAATCCTAACCTCCTTTATAATGGTATTAGTTGCTCTGGGATGCTGTATTATTCCCTGTGTCAGAGGCTTGATCCAAAAATTAATAAAAACAGCTATAACAAAGAAAATGTCTGAGTTATACCTATGTTATTGAAACTAAACTAAATTTTGAAAAAGAAAGTGAAAAATTACTGAGAATGAATTTGAAACTGATCTCAAATCTGAACCCCAAAATGAAAATGCAATAAAAAATTCTTAAAAGAAAAAGAGGGGGAAGATTGTAAGAAAAAGGATGATTTTTTTTTTTGAGTTGGAGTTTCACTCTGTCATCCAGACTGGAGTGTAGTGACCGCTACCGGCCATGCAGCCTCGACCTGCTGGGCTCTGGTGATGCTTCTGCCTCAGCCTTCCAAGTAGCTGGAACTACAGGCACGCGCTACCATGCCTGGCTAGCTTTTGATTTTTGAAGAGATGAGGGCTCACTAAGTTGCCCAGGCAGGTCTAACCCACAGGCTCAGGCAATCCACTCACCTCAGCCTCCCAAAGCATGGGATTATAGGCTGAGCCACTGAACCAGCTAAAGATGTTTTATTTTTACAGTAAGCCACAAGCTATACATAACTGCTTTTTGTTGACTACTTTTTGCTGAGTCACTTCCTGCTTCTTGCAGGCTTTTACTTTAGGTGGGCTTTTTCATTTAAACTTAGACAGGAGCCAATTAAAACAAGAACTTGTAGGTTAATTGGCAAATAGGACATGCAAATGAAGTAAGTCCGTCACACCTATGTTAACCAATTAATAGAACATGCAAGTGACCTAACCAGGTAACCCAATCAATGTACGACTTGAAGGTGATGTCCAGGAAAGTGGTGTAACCTCTGGAAGTACCCAGCCTATGGGGAAACAGAGGAAGTACTTGCATTGTAGGGCTCAAATACTCTAGC
>NW_007236633.1:0-822 GCF_000164805.1 Carlito syrichta | reverse complement strand
CAGTGTAGTGACCGCTACCGGCCATGCAGCCTCGACCTGCTGGGCTCTGGTGATGCTTCTGCCTCAGCCTTCCAAGTAGCTGGAACTACAGGCACGCGCTACCATGCCTGGCTAGCTTTTGATTTTTGAAGAGATGAGGGCTCACTAAGTTGCCCAGGCAGGTCTAACCCACAGGCTCAGGCAATCCACTCACCTCAGCCTCCCAAAGCATGGGATTATAGGCTGAGCCACTGAACCAGCTAAAGATGTTTTATTTTTACAGTAAGCCACAAGCTATACATAACTGCTTTTTGTTGACTACTTTTTGCTGAGTCACTTCCTGCTTCTTGCAGGCTTTTACTTTAGGTGGGCTTTTTCATTTAAACTTAGACAGGAGCCAATTAAAACAAGAACTTGTAGGTTAATTGGCAAATAGGACATGCAAATGAAGTAAGTCCGTCACACCTATGTTAACCAATTAATAGAACATGCAAATGACCTAACCAGGTAACCCAATCAATGTACGACTTGAAGGTGATGTCCAGGAAAGTGGTGTAACCTCTGGAAGTACCCAGCCTATGGGGAAACAGAGGAAGTACTTGCATTGTAGGGCTCAAATACTCTAGCTGAAACTTCTTTGGTGCCTGCTCATCTGAGGGATATCTGCTCTTGTAAAAGTCTGGGTGACAGTGTGAGACTCCAACTCAAAAAAAAAAAAAGTAAAAGTGCTATTAAAAACTGACCTCTGAGTATCTTTGTTGCTTTTGGACAACCCAGGCTGGAAGTAGGGATGCCTCATAGAATCCCCATTTCTAGCACTTACACGTCATGGGAGCTGATCCC
>NW_007236632.1:0-2396 GCF_000164805.1 Carlito syrichta | reverse complement strand
TGGAAACTGATCCCCGACACCTTCACAAGTCCCTCAGTCACCTAAGGGAGTCTGTTTGCACAGACCAAGGGGAAGAGTGCCTCTTATGTTCCACCCAGACCAGAGTCTGGGTTCATAAAGGTAGAATTCCCTATTCTCCTGAGGGTTTTCACCACCTACATAAATACTATACAAATAAAGGGAGACAGCAACACTTAGGAAAACATCAAACAACATAAAAGAAATATGTGCTACTTTGATGGATTTGGAGTCAATCATACTCAGTAATCTGTCACAGAAACAAAGAACAGAATACCATATATTCTCATTCATAAGCGGACCTTGAACAATTATAATACTATAAGAAAGCATTTGTCAGTAACGGGAAACTGTTAGGGGAGGTGGGGTGGGATTGGCAGTTGAGAGAAACTGCTAGGGGAGGAAGAGGCACACCTCATCAACAAGAGCACCTGCATAATCAATGTTTGCCTACCTAACCCTGAATTGTACCCCACATTTTTATAATATAAATACATACATACATACATACATAAGAAATGTGCTCCAATCAAGTATTTAAAATATGACACGTCCCATCAAATAAAGCATAACAAACCAACCAACTTTCTTAGCAAATTCAAATACAAACAAAAGTATATCCCAACAAAAGTCCTAGCAGGTCAGTTCAGCATTCCTCTGGGGCCTACAAAGTGACCCCAAAGAGCCCAAGTGAGCAGAACCATTTTAGAAAGACCTCGAGTCCGGCTCTGCTCCCTGGATTCAAACTCAGAAATAAACTTCTTTCTGCCACTTCCCCACTCCTTTGATTTATTGGTATCAAGGGGAGCGGCTGATCATTACTCAGACCATAATGAGGAGAGGACGCAGGTTCTGCATCTCATCTGTGTAAGGGCCTTGGTCCCACCCATGAGGGCTCCACCTTTATGGTCTGGTCACCTATCAATATTTCCTCCCTAATACTGTCACCTGAGAATGTCAGGGAGACACACACGTGCAGTCCACAGCAGATGCAATGACTGGACCCCACTGCCTTGGCTTTGGTCCTAGTAACCCATACTCTGCTGTCATCTTCCACCCGCGGTGTCTGTCCCACATCTCTGCATGGCTGCCCTGACTGACATCTGCAAATCCTCCATGGAAAGATCCGTGTGAGGTCCAGCCTGCCATGGAGCTTGTACGGCATGAGCTACAGGAGGCTGGGCTATGCCTGCCTCATGGCTCCCTAAGCCATGGAATCATTGCAAGGAGGTGGAGGCAGTGCTCAGCAGCTGGCCTCACCGACTGAGGTCAGGTGTCAACAGGGCTGTGCTCCTTCTTGGAGACTCCAGGGGAGAGTTCGCTGCAGTGGCCCTTCCAGCTTCTGGAGGCTGCCCACGTCCCTTGGTTCATGTCCTCACCCTCGTCTTCATAGCCAGAGACAGCAGATTGTTCTTCTTAGATCATATTGCTGTAACGACCTCCTCTTCCTCCCTCTTCCATTCTTAGGAACTCTTAGATAACCCAGGACCATCTTCTATGATAAGGTCAGCTGGTGAGTAACCTTGATTCCATCTGCAACCTTAAATGCCCTTTGCCATGTAACATCAGTCACAGGTTCCAAGGATTGACCCAGGGACTTATTTGTGGGGCTTTACTCTGCCTACCACACTGGGCAACTTTTTATGAATCGGAGCAAGCATTTATGAGGGCCCAATGTGCACCACTGCACTCTAGTCTGGGTGACAGAGTGAGACCCTGACTCAAAAAAGTTGTAAAATTAATATTTGATATAATATTTAATTTGAAATCTATTTAAGTATTATATTAAATATTACAAATAGATATTGGGACTTTTTAATTATATCCCCAACATGCATCCAAGCTGGACACCCAAGTTTTGCTGGAGGGTCCAATTATGAGAACACAGGGGAGTTGCCTTATGTGGGTTCACCAGATGTTCAGCACATGCCATGGGCTGGACTGTGGGACCCTGGTGTGAGAGATGAAGCTGGAGAGGTCTGCAGGTGGTCAGGCCAGGAGGACCTTGCCTTCTACACCGAGCTTGCTGCAGACAGTGGAAATCGAGCAGATATTGGGAAAATGAGTCCATCATAATTAAGCTGCATTTGGAAGAACCATCCTGGCAGCAATGTGGAGGGTGAGCCACAAAACACAGGATGTCAGCTTTGCTAGGAAAATGAACTCACTGGCAGCACGCATGACCTGTCTCCTGACATATCCTCACACTTCACAGCATGCCAGGTCCTTGGAAAGCAATCAACACCTACCAAATGAATGAATGAATGAATGAACAAGTGACCTGCCTGAGACCACCTGCCCTCAGCGCTCAGCCCTGCTCACTGGAAGAGGATGCCTACATTTCCAGGAAGGCTTCCCACAATGACCACATCTGTGGC
>NW_007236631.1:0-523 GCF_000164805.1 Carlito syrichta | reverse complement strand
TTGATGGATTTGGAGTCAATCATACTCAGTAATCTGTCACAGAAACAAAGAACAGAGTACCATATATTCTCATTCATAAGCGGACCTTGAACAATTATAATACTATAAGAAAGCATTTGTCAGTAACGGGAAACTGTTAGGGGAGGTGGGGTGGGATTGGCAGTTGAGAGAAACTGCTAGGGGAGGGAGAGGCACACCTCATCAACAAGAGCACCTGCATAATCAATGTTTGCCTACCTAACCCTGAATTATACCCCACATTTTTATAATATAAATAAATACATACATACATACATAAATGTGCTCCAATCAAGTCTTTAAAATATGACACATCCCATCAAATAAAGCATAACAAACCAACCAACTTTCTTAGCAAATTCAAATACAAACAAAAGGATATCCCAACAAAAGTCCTAACAGGTCAGTTCAGCATTCCTCTGGTGCCTACAAAGTGACCCCAAAGAGCCCAAGTGAGCAGAACCATTTTAGAAAGACCTCGAGTCTGGCCCTGCTCCCTGGATTG
>NW_007236630.1:1962-2879 GCF_000164805.1 Carlito syrichta | reverse complement strand
AGACTCCTTCACAGATTGGTTAGATAAATGGTTCAGAAAATGGAGATGAAAAATAGTCTCAATCTTAACCTCCTTTATAAAGGTATTAGTTGCTCTGGGATGCTGTATTATTCCCTGTGTCAGAGGCTTGATCCAAAAATTAATGAAAACAGCTATAACAAAGAAAATGTCTATGAGTTATACCTATGCTATTGAAACTAAACTAAATTTTGAAAAAGAAAGTAAAAAATTACTGAGAATGAATTTGAAACTGATCTCAAATCTGAACCCCAAAATTAAAATGCAATAAAAAATTCTTAAAAGAAAAAGAGGGGGAAGATTGTAAGAAAAAGAATGATTTTTTTTTTTGAGTTGGAGTCTCACTCTGTCATCGAGACTGGAGTGTAGTGACTGCTCCCGGCCATGCAGCCTCGACCTGCTGGGCTCTGGTGATGCTTCTGCCTCAGCCTTCCAAGTAGCTGGAACTACAGGCACGCGCTACCATGCCTGGCTAGCTTTTGATTTTTGAAGAGATGAGGGCTCACCAAGTTGCCCAGGCAGGTCTCAAACCCACAGGCTCAGACAATCCACTCACCTCAGCCTCCCAAAGCATGGGAGTATAGGCTGAGCCACCGAACCAGCTAAAGATGATTTATTTTTACAGTAAGCCACAAGCTATACATAACTGCTTTTTGCTGACTGCTTTTTGCTGAATCACTTCCTGTTTCTTGCAGGCTTTTACTTTAGGTGGGCTTTTTCATTTAAACGTAGACAGGAACCAATTAAAACAAGAACTTGTAGGTTAATTGGCAAATAGGACATGCAAATGAAGTAAGTCCGTCACACCTATGTTAACCAATTAATAGAACATGCAAATGACCTAACCATGTAACCCAATCAATGTACGACTTGAAGGTGATGTCCAGGAAAGTGGTGTA
>NW_007236630.1:0-470 GCF_000164805.1 Carlito syrichta | reverse complement strand
AGTCCACAGCAGATGCAATGACTGGCCCCCACTGCCTTGGCTTTGATCCTAGTAACCCATACTCTGCTGTCACCTTCCACCCATGGTGTCTGTCCCACATCTCTGCATGGCTGCCCTGACTGAAATCTGCAAATCCTCCATGGAAAGATCCGTGTGAGGCCCAGCCTGCCATGGAGCTTGTTGTACGGCATGAGCTACAGGAGGCTGGGCTATGCCTGCCTCATGGCTCCCTAAGCCATGGAATCATTGCAAGGAGGTGGAGGCAGTGCTCAGCAGCTGGCCTCACCGACTGAGGTCAGGTGTCAACAGGGCTGTGCTCCTTCTTGGAGACTCCAGGGGAGAGTTCGCTGCAGTGGCCCTTCCAGCTTCTGGAGGCTGCCCACGTCCCTTGGTTCATGGTCTCACCCTCGTCTTCATATCCAGAGACAGCAGATTGTTCTTCTTAGATCGTATTGCTGTAACAACCTCCT
>NW_007236629.1:0-430 GCF_000164805.1 Carlito syrichta | reverse complement strand
TTTGTTGAAGAATGGGAGCAATGAGCTTCTAAAGTTAGCTTGTGCTCATTCTGGTTTCAGAGTTTCTATGTTTTGAGCTCACAGGAGCTTAATCTGGTTAGTGTTGAGTAGAAAGGGGGAGGAAATGGGGTCAATAGCTCCTGAACACATCCTAGTGGTCTCAGGGTCAACGGCCCTTCCTGATCCCTAACGCTCAGTGGGCCTCTGTGGCTGGCTCCCAACACACAAAGATGTAGCTGAGACTAGGGAGTGAGGGGCAGGTCATGGGAAACTCCCCCATGCACACTCCCTAAAAGTGTAGGACAATGTGTTGCCATGGTAGGTACCTAGACTATGATGATAGCAGAGGAGGAAGCCGGTGGAGGAAAGGGCTCCTCTTCAGGGAGGATGGATAGCCCACACAGCCACAGATGTGGTCATTGTGGGAAGC
>NW_007236628.1:4628-16943 GCF_000164805.1 Carlito syrichta | reverse complement strand
CGGCAGGTCTAACCCACAGGCTCAGGCAATCCACTCACCTCAGCCTCCCAAAGCATGGGATTATAGGCTGAGCCACTGAACCAGCTAAAGATGATTTATTTTTACAGTAAGTCACAAGCTATACATAACTGCTTTTTGCTGACTGCTTTTTGCTGAGTCACTTCTTGCTTCTTGCAGGCTTTTACTTTAGGTGGGCTTTTTCATTTAAACTTAGACAGGAACCAATTAAAACAAGAATTTGTAGGTTAATTGGCAAATAGGACATGCAAATGAAGTAAGTCCGTCACACCTATGTTAACCAATTAATAGAACATGCAAATGACCTAACCAGGTAACCCAATCAATGTACCACTTGGAGGTGATGTCCAGGAAAGTGGTGTAACCTCTGGAAGTACCCAGCCTATGGGGAAACAGAGGAAGGACTTGCATTGTAGGGCTCAAATACTCTAGCTGAAACTTCTTTGGTGCCTGCTCATCTGAGGGATACCTGCTCTTGTAAAAGTCTGGGTGACAGTGTGAGACTCCAACTCAAAAAAAAAAAAAGTAAAAGTGCTATTAAAAACTGACCTCTGAGTATCTTTGTTGCTTTTGGACAACCCAGTCTGGAAGTAGGGATGCCTCATAGGATCCCCATTTCTAGCACTTACACGTCATGGGAGCTGATCCCCGACACCTTCACAAGTCCCTCAGTCACCTAAGGGAGTCTGTTTGCACAGACCAAGGGGAAGAGTGCCTCTTATGTTCCACCCAGACCAGAGTCTGGGTTCATAAAGGTAGAATTCCCTATTCTCCTGAGGGTTTTCACCACCTACATAAATACTATACAAATAAAGGGAGACAGCAACACTTAGGAAAACATCAAACAACATAAAAGAAATATGTGCTACTTTGATGGATTTGGAGTCAATCACACTCAGTAATCTATCACAGAAACAAAGAACAGAGTACCATATATTCTCATTCATAAGCAGACCTTGAACAATTATAATACTATAAGAAAGCATTTGTCAGTAACGGGAAACTGGTTAGGGGAGGTGGGGTGGAATTGGCAGTTGAGAGAAACTGCTAGGGGAGGGAGAGGCACACCCTCATCAACAAGAGCACCTGCATAATCAATGTTTGCCTACCTAATCCTGAATTGTACCCCACATTTTTATAATATAAATAAATAAATACATACATACATACATAAGAAATATGCTCCAATCAAGTCTTTAAAATATGACACGTCCCATCAAATAAAGCATAACAAACCAACCAACTTTCTTAGCAAATGCAAATACAAAGAAAAGTATATCCCAACAAAAGTCCTAACAGGTCAGTTCAGCATTCTTCTGGTGCCTACAAAGTGACCCCAAAGAGCCCAAGTGAGCAGAACCATTTTAGAAAGACCTCGAGTCCGGCTCTGCTCCCTGGATTCAAACTCAGAAATAAACTTCTTTCTGCCACTTCCCCACTCCTTTGATTTATTGGTATCAAGGGGAGCGGCTGATCATTACTCAGACCATAATGAGGAGAGGACGCAGGTTCTGCATCTCATCTGTGTAAGGGCCTTGGTCCCACCCATGAGGGCTCCACCTTTATGGTCTGGTCACCTATCAATATTTCCTCCCTAATACTGTCACCTGAGAATGTCAGGGAGACACACACGTGCAGTCCACAGCAGATGCAATGACTGGACCCCACTGCCTTGGCTTTGGTCCTAGTAACCCATACTCTGCTGTCATCTTCCACCCGCGGTGTCTGTCCCACATCTCTGCATGGCTGCCCTGACTGACATCTGCAAATCCTCCATGGAAAGATCCGTGTGAGGTCCAGCCTGCCATGGAGCTTGTACGGCATGAGCTACAGGAGGCTGGGCTATGCCTGCCTCATGGCTCCCTAAGCCATGGAATCATTGCAAGGAGGTGGAGGCAGTGCTCAGCAGCTGGCCTCACTGACTGAGGTCAGGTGTCAACAGGGCTGTGCTCCTTCTTGGAGACTCCAGGGGAGAGTTCGCTGCAGTGGCCCTTCCAGCTTCTGGAGGCTGCCCACGTCCCTTGGTTCATGTCCTCACCCTCGTCTTCATAGCCAGAGACAGCAGATTGTTCTTCTTAGATCATATTGCTGTAACGACCTCCTCTTCCTCCCTCTTCCATTCTTAGGAACTCTTAGATAACCCAGGACCATCTTCTATGATAAGGTCAGCTGGTGAGTAACCTTGATTCCATCTGCAACCTTAAATGCCCTTTGCCATGTAACATCAGTCACAGGTTCCAAGGATTGACCCAGGGACTTATTTGTGAGGCTTTACTCTGCCTACCACACTGGGCAACTTTTTATGAATCGGAGCAAACATTTATGAGGGCCCAATGTGCACCACTGCACTCTAGTCTGGGTGACAGAGTGAGACCCTGACTCAAAAAAGTTGTAAAATTAATATTTGATATAATATTTAATTTGAAATCTATTTAAGTATTACATTAAATACTACAAATAGATATTGGGACTTTTTAATTATATCCCCAACATGCATCCAAGCTGGACACCCAAGTTTTGCTGGAGGGTCCAATTATGAGAACACAGGGGAGTTGCCTTATGTGGGTTCACCAGATGGTCAACACATGCCATGGGCTGGACTGTGGGACCCTGGTGTGAGAGATGAAGCTGGAGAGGTCTGCAGGTGGTCAGGCCAGGAGGACCTTGCCTTCTACACCGAGCTTGCTGCAGACATTGGAAATCGAGCAGATATTGGGAAAATGAGTCCATCATAATTAAGCTGCATTTGGAAGAACCATCCTGGCAGCAATGTGGAGGGTGAGCCACAAAACACAGGATGTCAGTTTTGCTAGGAAAATGAACTCACTGGCAGCACGCATGACCTGTCTCCTGACATATCCTCACACTTCACAGCATGCCAGGTCCTTGGAAAGCAATCAACACCTACCAAATGAATGAATGAATGAATGAACAAGTGACCTGCCTGAGACCACCTGCCCTCAGCGCTCAGCCCTGCTCACTGGAAGAGGATGCCTACATTTCCAGGAAGGCTTCCCACAATGACCACATCTGTGGCTGTGTGGGTCATCCATCCTCCCTGAAGAGGAGCCCTTTCCTCCCCCGGCTTCCTCCTCTGCTATCATCATAGTCTAGGTACCTACCATGGCAACACATTGTCCTACACTTTTAGGGAGTGTGCATGGGGGAGTTTCCCATGACCTGCCCCTCACTCCCTAGTCTCAGCTACGTCTTTGTGTGTTGGGAGCCGGCCACAGAGGCCCACTTAGCGTTAGGGATCAGGAAGGGCCGTTGACCCCGAGACCACTAGGATGTGTTCGGGAGCTATTGACCCCATTTCTTCCCTCTTTCTACTCAACACTAACCAGATTAAGCTCCTGTGAGCTCAAAACATAGAAACTCTGAGACCGGAATGAACACAAGCTAACTTTAGAAGCTCATTGCTCCCATTCTTCCACAAACTGTGGTTTTGGCTTTCACACAACTTATAATTCAAACTCGGGTCACATCTAAGAGCCTTAGTATTGGTCACAGGCTTCTGGGTCATGATCTTAGGATTTATTGAAGGTGTAAATTGTAGAATACAGTTTTAGAAGACAGTCATTTTGTTGAAAGAATGCGGCTGGGTTACTTGCAGGTAGTCCACTGTGAACTTTGGACTGGGCCACATTCCAAACATTCTGGGATGGGCCACTTTCATTTGTAAAGTAAATACTTAAGCTTCTATAGAATTGTTTAACTTGGCATAAATCAATCATCTTACGATGAAAAAGGTTTATAGAATATGTCAGTCACAGATTAGGTTATCCTTTGTTATGGGATTTTAAGATTATCATATGAAAAGGGTGTATAGGTAATCATTGATTAAGTTTTCATGGATTAAGTTTTCTGGTGGGTGGGGGACGCCTCTCCCACATCTGACTTTGTGTATAAAAGACCTGTTGTAATTCCCAATACACACATACCGCTTCTGCACTAGACTGGGTCCAGTCTCTTTCTTTCTCTCTCTCTCTTCTTCCCCCCAATTGCTGATGCCGTCTCCACCTTTGAACCCAGCTGGAGCTGGTCCCCGGCATTTGTGGTTCTCCCATAATACACATTTCTTCATTCACAGTTAGGGTCATAAATTGAGGCAAAATCTTGAGAAAACCACCTCACTCTATAGAAAAAATAATGTTGGACCCTACCTTGAACCATACACTAATATGACTTCTGGATGGAAAAGTAAATGAGAAGAAAAGCCATAAAGATAAGAGAAGAAGGACAGGCTCAGTGACTCAGCCTGTCATCCCAGCACTTTGGTAGGCTGGTGTGAGTGAACTGCCTGAGCCCGTGGGTTCAAGAACAGCCCAGGCAAATTGGCAAGACCTCATCTCTATAATAAAATAAAATAAAAAAAATAGCCAGGCGTGGTAGCACATGCCTGTAGTTCTGGCTACTTGGAAGGCTGAGGTAGAAGGATCTCCAGAGCCCAACAGGTCAATGCTGGATTGGCCGTGAGTGTGCCCTCCAGCCTGGGCAACACAGTGAGACTCTGACTCAAAAAAAAAGAGAGAGAAGAAGAAGATACTGGAGTCTATGTTTAAAACCTTGGGGTGGAGAGGGACTTCTAAAACAGAATGGATTTGACCACATTCAAGCATATGATCTCTGTTCAGAAAGGACACACCAATAACAGACAACACTAGCAGACAAGTGACAGAAGATAGCACTGTGGGAGACTGAGGTGAGAGGATTGTCTGAGCTCAGGGTTTCGAGACCAGCCTGGGCAACTTGGCAAGACTTGTCTCTACCATAAATCTAAGCCAGGCATGGTAGTGCACACCTGTAGTTCCAGCTACTTGGAAGACTGAGGCAGAGGAATCGACTGAGCCCAGCAGGTCAAGGCTGTGGTGGCTGTGAGCATACCTCTGCACTCCAGCCTGGGCAACAGAGTGAGACTCCGACTCAAAATTTTTTTTTAAAAAAAGAAGATAGTTGCAATATCTAAAATAGACTATGCTCAATACTGTAGGTATTATAGGTATCCTACGCAATATCCTAGGTATCGTAAGTATGCAAAAATCCTACAAAAACAATAACAAAGTGGCAGAGAACACAAGCAAAATAAGCAAATCTATGAATGGACTACTCTCTCACAAGAGTGTAAGGAGCTCATCATCTTTATTGGTCATCCACGACAGGCAAGAATAATTCCACAATGAAGTGTTGCTTTATATCCACTGACAAGTACCAGAAAGTCAGAGGACACCAAATGCTGCCAAGGAGGGGACATCCATGATTTGAACAATCACGGTACTGTATAAAAAAGAAAGAGAATGCATTTCTTGGCACCGTATTTATGTAACGTCTAACACAAGCATAAGCAAAACAATACATTTTTTAAAGATATGTATATGTTCAGGGACTTTTATCAAACACATTAGAGCTCCTGTGGGAAGATGGGGGAATAAGAGTCCAGTTTGTAGATAAAATAAAGATTTAATTAAATTAAAATTGCAGCAAATAAGAAAGAGGCCTGGTGTGAACTAAAGACAGGTTGTGATCTGAGTAGTGTGATTAACCTGCCTGCTTCCGGGTTCCAAAATAAATAAATAAGTGCAGAGAACAAGTCTCAGGGAGATTTCCCCTCATAATCCCTTATTTGCAGGGTGGTGCACTCACCACTGAAATACAAAAGGCTTTAATTACTTCCAGTCCAGAGGTGACTGCTTTTCCAACTGGAGTAACGGAAGGCAAGTTTGAGATCTGTCTCACTCCCAGAGTGATGTTCTCACAGATGATTAGGTGTCGGCCTTCATTCCCTGAAGCCCACTCAGGTAAAAACCAAGACCACCCCGGGGAAAGCATTCTCAGGGGAGGAGTTTGGAGGAAGTCAGGGTTTAACTCGCAGTTGGCTGGGTGTTCATTTGACTCTCTTGGCCTTTGGTTTCCATGTGGGGACATGCAGTCATTGCTGGCTGGGCCTTTGGAGAAAGTGTGTCAGTGGATTCTTCTGAATTTTTGCGGGAATAGAATGATGGTTGTGGAAAGGGGGAATCATTATTGTTATGGTTACAAGAATGACTCAGCACTCCTTAGCAAGTTACATACCAAATAGAGGAACAACAAGGTCCTGGCTGGGGCTTCAGTGGGTTGTCTTTGCACCTGCTTGTTTCCAAGGGCTGGGGTACTCAGGGCTTCAGAACGTCAACAAGCAGGGAGCACTGAAGGAAGGAGGATAATCCGCCTGCCCCTGCCTCACTTCTGAGGAACAACCATACCAGGCCCCCAAGCTACTGCTTTGTGTGGGGGCAGGGCCGGAGTGGGCTGGGGACGTCATAGCTCACAGCACTGGCTTTCATAGGGCAAGATGTCAGCTAGTGTGATCACAGCCCAGGATGAGATACAGGTGATCTCATGAACTTGTTGGAGAAAATGAAATCAGTCATGGAAGTGACGTCCAACTCCAAAGAGGAAGATCAGCTGCAGGGTGCAGATGCCTTCCCTAGAGTGGTGGCCTGAAATCCCACCCTGTTCTCTTTCCAGCTTCTGAAGGCTTTTCTGAAATTCAGTGTATTATGTTGAGACTCTTACTAGTTCAGCTTTTCTATTTGGAACAGGTAAAGGGGATAGAAATTGATTTCACAACTGGAAGGAAAAGGAGTAAGTTGCTGGGAGTCCAGTAGGCAATTCGGGATAGCGCCTGTTCACATCAGAGGAAAACATGGCCAGCTCCTGTTGGAGAGATCAGGGTTTTGCTCCTAGCTCAGTCCTTCTGGTTGGTGCCCTTGAATGAGTTTCTTCACCTCTCTGAGCCTAGATTTCCTCCCTTGCATAGAACTCAAATGCTTAAAGGGCTGTCAACCACATAAGGGCAGGCACCTCTTTATGCAGAAATGCCCCCTTTACTTCTGGAAGTCTCACATGCACTCTCAAAACAGTTGCAGCTGCTGACTGGGCGCAGTGCTCACACCTGTCATCCCAGCACTTCAGGAGGCTGAGTTGGGAGGATCGCTTGAGCCCAAGAGTTCAAGACCAGCCAAGGCAACAGAGTAAGATCTTGTCTACAAAGAATAAAAAATTAGCTAGGTGTGGTGGTGCATGACTGTAGTCCCAATTACTCGGGAGGCTGAGGGGGAAGGACTGCCTGAGCCCACTCTGCCTCAGGGACAGTGAGAACCCAACTCAGGGAAAAAAAGTCACAGCTGCAGAATGCTCAGTTTTCCACACCCACTGCCTGCTGAGCATCTTGGGGATGCCTTACAGCTACTGCTAACCACAAGGAGAGCATGGGGCATTGTCCAGACTAGACTGTTTCCCCCCATACCTGGCTTCTTTCTGCCCCCTCCCTCCGAGAGCAGCCTCTGGCCAAGGCTGGTCTCTGAAGGGTGTGAATATTCCTAGGAATGAGTCACAAGATGCAGGTGACCAAGCAAAGCTGAGAAATGTAGTTGTCATTCTTAATCAGTGTCATGATAAACACCAGGTAGGAATTA
The DNA here is from genome assembly GCF_000164805.1 of Carlito syrichta. Classification (NCBI taxonomy): domain Eukaryota; kingdom Metazoa; phylum Chordata; class Mammalia; order Primates; family Tarsiidae; genus Carlito; species Carlito syrichta. The sequence continues at coordinate 9,468 of NW_007236628.1, read as the reverse complement.
GAATGATTGGCTTGATTGCTTTGATGATAAAATTGCTTGCTGCACTGCCCCGAGATATGGATTCTTCACCTACCAGATGGCACATCGCATGAGTTCTAATAAGCCAAAGTCTCTCTCTGCCGGTCCTCCAGGCAACTTCTCTGGAATAGGAAAGCATTATGCACAAGTCCTCTCAGAGCTGGGATGACTGCATCACTAAGGGACAACAACAATGCTGAGCATGGTGGCCAGCCCCCAAGATGACTCCAGGTCTGGGCTAAGTCTTTACTGCCAGCACTCGGAAGCAGCCCAGGAGCCAACGTTTTTCTTGACCTTCTGCCTTCCTGTCTCTAGCCCCTCATTCTCCCCTGAGCTGGCACAGAAACTAGAATCCCTCTTCCCCAGGGTGGGGATAGAAACCAGAACCCCTCATCCCCAAAACTGGCCATAAAACCTGAAAATATTACTCTAGCTTTCCTTCACCTCTCTGTGTAAAATCTGGCCATAAAGAAATGATCTGACCTGCCTCATCTGGGCATAGGTCATGACAGCCCTGTCCAGGGAAGACCCTGCCCCACTCCCAGAAGGAAGGGTTGTGCTCAGCAAGGCCAAGAGGACTCTCAACAGGCCTCGCTTGTTTCCCCTCTCAGTCTGCTGGCACTACCTGGTTCGTTTTTAGTGCAGTCACACTTCTGCATGGCTGCCCATACTTCATTGAATATACAAATAATAAACAGCTTCCCCTGTACCTCTGGTGTGAGAAATGAACTCACCTGTCCAAAATCAAAGGATGGACACAGAGACATGGTGTGCAGCAGAAGCAAGACTTTAATGATGGTCTTGCAAGATTGGGTGTGGGTGGGCAGTCACACCAAAGCCATTACAGCTAGCATATTTGTTCCCCAGAATTCAAGTCCTTCCCTTGCTTTCTCATAGGTTGGATATTCCAGAGGTTACATCACTTACCTGGACGTTACCTACACGAAACACATAGCTAGTTTATTTGCATGCCCTGTTTGCTGATTGGTTTAAAGATTTGCAACAAAATCCCTTTATTTACATGTCCTATTTGCTGATTGGTTTACAGGATTTCATTTTGATTGCTTTCCTCCAAAATTCGAACATAAAAGCCTGCCACAGTGAAAGCCCATGAAAAAGAGAATAAAGAAGCAGGAAGTGACTCCATAAAGGTATTTAAACATGGTTCAGGGTCTATTTTGAAAATAAATGGGAGAGGATTCCTGAAGATGGTGATAGCATAGGTGGATCTGTGAGACTCTCCGAACATGAGTTCCCAAAAGCACTCTTACTTTTCTCCCTGCAGCCCCCTGCCCATCGCCAGCCACATTGTTATGAGGCCAGGGGACTTTTGGTCCCATGCAGGGCCAGATATTGTGGCCTGGCAGCTGCTGCTCCACTATATATGTGATTCCTACTGGCTATGGAATCCCAAATCCCAGATCTCCGCTCCCTCCCTGGCTACATCATCATGACCAGCACCCAGCACCAAGCTTCCAGTCACCCAGGGAGGCTCTGGGCAACCGCCCCTCAGAGATACCGGCCCTATTTCTGGATAAAGTGCCCTGTGAGGGAACCAGGGCCACCACCTGCCCTTTGGAGCTTTGGAGATCTGGAGCCCCAGGCCCACCCTGGCTGAGGCACTCAGTGTGACTCCTCAAGCCTGTGTAAGGAAGCAGAACCCCAAGCGTGCATAAGGTGATTATTGGAGGCTCCCAGCTCCAGAGGAGGGAACACCCGACCCTCTCCTCCACCCCAGCCTGCTGGTGGCACCCCAGATCCAGCGCCCAGCTGTGCAGCTGGTCCTGCCTAGAGACCCACACAAGCATCTCTAAAAGTGAAAGTAAAACTACCACCTCTGCCATTTTCAAGGCAGACTTGCATTGCCCCACCCACCTATCAGAGCCTCCACCTCGGTTCCCATGGTGACATCATTAAACAGGAGACAAAGCCCCTCCCCTACACTGAACAGACTGAGACAACTAAGAGTTACAGACCTCCAAGGCAACAGGCTAGCTGCCTGCAACAAAAACAGAGGGGAGAGGCGGGAGATCAGAGCTCAAGGGACTTTAGCCACTACAGGACAAGAGAAAAATCTACACAAATGAAGAAAAACCAAAAGAAAAATATGGGTCTCTCCCAAACTCCTGGGAGGGCAGACATTGAGAAAACTGACTTCGGAATGCAAACAATGAAGAGCCCCCAGAATGACTGGTCTCAAAATACAAACCTAGACATCAAGACATTAATGGAGAAATTAAAAAGAATTGAGGAGACTCAAGAAGAAACTAGAAAGGAGCTGATATCTGAGATAACAGTAATAAAGAATACTGTGATAAATACTGTGATAAATAAATAACAAACTGATAAGCATGGGAAGCAGAATTACCCAAGCAGAAGAAAGAATTGCAGAGCTTGAAGAACAAAATATAGAACTAACCCAAACTCTTTAAAACACGGAAAACAAGCTCAAAAAGACAGAAAAAACCTTCAAGAGATGAGCAATTACCTCAAGAGGCCTAACCTAAGAGTAATAGGCCTTCCTGAGGCAGAAAGAGAGACAGAGACCACACTGAAACAAACCTTCCATGAGATCATTCAAGAAAACTTCCCTTATCTAATCAATGATGCAAAAACTCAAACACAAGAGATCCAGAGAACCCCTGCAAGACAACAAATGAGAAAACAAACCCCTAGACAAAAAATAATTTGCCTAAACAAAGTAGGCATAAAAGAAAAAAATCCTAAAGGCAGCAAGAGAAAAAGGCCAGATCACCTACCATGGAAAACCAATTAGAATAGCAGCAGATTTATCTACAGAAACCCTGCAGACTAGGAGAGCTTGGAGCCCTATCTTCAACGTACTAAAAGATAAACAATTTCAACCAAGAATAACCTACCCACCAGATTAAGCTTCATCAGCGAGGGAGAATTAAAATCTTTCCCAGATATCCAATCCCTAAGAACTTACGCTGCCACCAAACCACCTCTACTTGAAACACTCAAGAAAGTACTAAACACAGAAGAAAAGGGGGAAAAAGAGCAACGTTCTTCACAAGGGTACAGGAAAAAGAATAAAATACACATGAACCAATCCCCAAAACAAAACAAAGACAATAAACCAAGTGGAAGAACAACTCTATAAGAACTCTATGATAGGGACAAACTCTCACATTTCAATAATTAGCCTGAATGTGAATGGACTAAATGCACCACTGAAAAGACATAGAATAGCAAAATGGATAAAATATCACCAAGCAACAATAAACTACCTTCAAGAGACCCATCTCACTAGAAAGGACATGCATAGACACAAAGTAAGAGGATGGGAAACAAATTTTCAGGCAAATGGAGCACAAAAGAAAGGAGGAGTCACGATCCTAATTTCAGACAAAATACCATTTAAGCTATCAAAAATTACAAAAACTACAGAGGGCCACTACATAATGAGAAAAGGTTCACTCCATCAACAAGAAATATCTATCCTAAACATATCTGTACCTAACATAGGTCCAACAACTTTTATAAAGCAACTTCTAGGAAAACTAAAGAAAGATATTTACTCTAACACCATCATAACTGGGGAGTTTAATACCCCACTCACAACCCTCAACAGATCATCGGGACAAAAAATCAGCAATGAGATCCGGAATCTCAATGTGACTCTGGACCAAATGGACTTAATTGATACCTACAGAATACTCCACCCAAAGACCAGAGAATACACATTCTACTCATCACCACATGGAACGTATTCCAAGATCGACCACATAATTGGCCATAAATCAAGCATCAGCAAATTTAAAAGGACCGAAATTCTACCATGTACCTTCTCGGACCACAGTGGAATAAAAATAAACATTAACATCAACAAGGTCCCCCCAAAACCCACAAAGACATGGTCACTGAACAGCATGATACTAAACAACTCCTGGATCGATGATGAAATCAAAACAGAGATCAAAAGATACCTGGAAACAAATGAAAGTGAAGAAACATCTTACCAAAATCTCTGGGATGCCTTAAAAGCTGTAGTAAGAGGGGACTTTATATCGCTACAAACACACAAGAAGAAAATGGAAGGAGCACAAATTAATAGCCTAACAAGCCACCTAAGGAAGCTGGAAAAGCAAGACCACAAAAACCCTAATTTCAGCAGAAGAATCGAGATCAAAAAAATAGAAGCTCAAATGCAGGACATAGAAGACAAAAAGACAATACAAAAAAATCAATAAAAAAAAAGCTGGTTCTTCAAAAGGATAAACAAGATCGATGGTCCCCTAGCTAGACTGACCAAGAAAAAGAAAGAAAAAACCCGAATAAGCACAATCAGAAACACAAAAGATGAAGTCACATCTGACCCTGAAGAAATACAAAAGATCATCAGAGACTACTATGTACACTTGTATGGAAACAAACTTGAAAACCTCAAGGAAATGGAGAACTTTCTGTCATCACACAACCTACCTAGGTTGAAACAAGAAGAAATTGAGACCCTAAATAGACCAATAACAAACAAGGAAATTGACTATGTAATAAGAAAACTACCTACAAAAAAAACAAACCCCGGACCAGATGGCTTTCCATCAGAATTCTACAAGACATTTAAGGAGGAACTGATTCCAATCCTACTGAAGCTATTTCAGGCGATTGAGAAAGATGGAACCCTCCCCAAATCATTTTATGAAGCTAACATCACTTGATACCCAAGCCAGGTAATGATCCAACAAAAAAGAGAACTACAGGCCAATATCTTTGATGAACATAGATGCTAAAATTCTCAATAAGATCCTAACAAACCAGACTCAACAACACATTTCAAAATCATCTATTATGACCAAGT
>NW_007236628.1:0-4572 GCF_000164805.1 Carlito syrichta | reverse complement strand
GCAAACCATACTCACCAATACATCTCAAAAATTATACCTCATGACCAAGTAAGCTTCATCCCTGGGATGCAAGGCTGGTTTCAACATTCGTAAAACAATAAATGTAATTAAATACATTAACAAATGTCAAATCAAAAACCACATGATTATATCATTAGATGCAGAAAAAGCTTTTGATAAAATCCAGCACCCCTTCTTGATAAAAACCCTCAAACATCTAGGCATACAGGGAACATACCTCAAAGAAGTAAAAATCATCGACAAGAAACCCACAGCCAGCATACTCCTAAATGAACAAAAATTGGAACCATTTCCCCTGACAACTGGAACAAGACAAGGATGCCCACTCTCACCCCTCCTGTTCAATATAGAATTGGAAGTCCTGGCTACAGCAATCAGAAAAGAGAAGGCAATCAGGGGTATCCAAATAGGAAAAGAGGAAGTCAAATTATCTCTCTTTGCAGATGACATGATTGTGTACCTTGAAAACCCAAGAGAATCTGTCAAAAACCTCCTTACACTGATATAGACCTTCAGCAAAGTCTCAGGATATAAAATAAGTGTGCAAAGGACAATCACATTTCTTTGCACCAACAATAAACAAACAGAAACCCAAATTAGAAGCACTAGTCCATTCACGATAGCCACAAAAAAAATGAAATACCTTGGCATCTCCCTAACCAGAGATGTGAAAGATATTTACAATGAAAACTACAAAACTCTGCTGAAAGAAATCAAAGATGACACAAACAAGTGGAAAAATATCCCATGCTCATGGATTGGAAGAATTAACATTGTGAAGATGTCCATCTTACCTAAGGCAATCTAGAGATTCAATGCAATACCTATCAACTTACCAGCAACATTCTTCTCAGACCTAGAAAAACAACACAGGAATTCATATGGAAACACAAATGACTAAGAATAGCCAGAACAGTCCTCGGCAAAAAAAAAAAAAAAAAAAAAAAAAAAGCAGGTGGTATCACATTGCCAGACTTCAAACTTTACTATAAAGCTACAATCATCAAAACAGCTTGGTATTGGTATAGGAACAGGCATATAGATCAGTGGAATAGAATTGAGATTCCAGAAGTAAAACCTCAATTTATCAACCAACTCATCTTCAACAAATCCTCCATCACCTATCACTGGGGAGAGGAGAACCTATTCAGTAAATGGTGCTGGGAAAACTGGCTGAAGTTTGAAACAGGACCCCTATCTATCCCCATACACAAAAATTAACTCCAAATGAATCAGAGACCTAAATGTAAAACCTCAAACCATAAGAACCTTAGAAAATGAAGGACATACCCTCATGGAAATCGGAACTGGCATCCAATTCCTAAACAAAAGTCGAAACCCACAGGCCATAAGGGATAAGATCGACAAGTGGGACCTCATTAAACTGACAAGCTTCTGCAAAGCCAAAGACACCATCAAGAGAGCAGGAAGACAGCCTACAGACTGGGGAAAAGTATTTGCTAACTCCAGGTCTGACAAAGGCTTAACATCTTGGATCTACAAGGAACTCAAATGTGCTAAAAAGAAAAAAACAAGCAACCCCATTATAAAACGGGCAAAAGATATGAACAGACACTTCACAAAGGAAGACATCCAAACAGCCAACAAACACACGAAGAAATGCTCAGCCTCACTAATCATCAGGGAGATGCAAATCAAAACCACCCTGAGGTACCACCTAACTCCCGTCAGAATGGCAATTATTAATAACAAAAAATAATAGCTTTTGGAGAGGGTGTGGCGAAAAGGGAACACTCCTACACTGTTGGTGGGAGTGTAAACTAGTGCAACCTCTGTGGAAAGCAGTGTGGCGACTCCTAAAAGCTCTAAACATCAACCTCCCATATGACTCCGCAGTCCCCTACTGGGAATATACCCTGAAGAACCCAAATCATTCTATAAAAAAGATACCTGCACAGGAATGTTTATCGCATCATTGTTCATAATAGCAAGAACCTGGAACCAACCATGCTGTCCATCAAAAGAGGACTGGATTAAAAAAATGTGGTACTTATACATGATGGAATACTATGCCGCCATAAAAGAGAACAAAATCATGAATTTCACAGCAACCTGGATGGAGCTAGAGTCTATAATACTGAGTGATTTCTTACAGAAACAAAGATCTGAGTATCACATTTTCTCACTCATATAGTGGACCTTGATCATCCAACGCACTACCATAAGAAAATGACTGACAGTGGTTGGAAACCATGGGGAGTGGGATGGGACTAATGGTAGTAAACATCTGTCTGGGGACAGGGAGACACCTGTTATCAACATGAGGGCCTAAATGAAGCATATTTTTATACCTAACCCTTAACTGTACCCCACAATATCAAAATAAAAAATATTGATTAAAAAAAAAAAAGAAAATAAATGGTCAGACTTGGTGGCTCAGCCTATCATCCCAGCCCTTTGGGAGGCCAAGGCGAGTGGATTGCCTGAGCTGGTGGGTTCATGACCAGCCCAGGCAACTTGGCAAGACCTCATCTCTTCAATAAGTCAAAAATTAGCTGGGCATGGGAGTATGCACCTGTAGTTCTGGCTACTTGGATGGCTGAGGCAAAAGGATCACTGGAGCCCAGCAAGTCAATGCTGGGGTGGCCATGAGTGTGCCACTGCACTCCAGCCTGGGTGACAGAGTGAGACTCCAGCTCAAAACAAACCAAGAAGAATTATATTGGCAAACACTGCCAGTATGACACAGAGACAGAACAAAATGACAAGTATCATTTGGACCTCCTAAATTCGACTTCACAAAGCAATCAGGCAAAGCTACACACACGCTGCTTTTAATGGAAAAGGAAGGATGATTCAGAGTAGAATCAATAACCCAGAGGCCAGATTCAGGAGCCGTGGAGTGTCATTGCTGGGCAGGAGTATTCTGAGCCCTAATCAGGCAACTTCCACGTGCCCAACTGGACTTAAACATCTGTGGCCTAGGCTTCTTGGGGCCTCCTGTCCTTCCTCCTTTTTGAGCAGAAGTGTCTGTCCCACTTGTCCTAAGCCTGCCCCATCACTGTGCTGAAAGTGGAGGAGACACAGGTGCTCAGATGAATGTCCAGATGAAGTTGCCTAATGGCACTATACCTGGGCAACCCCCTAGTGTTCCCTCCCACTGTGGGAGTTTTTCTGTCCTCTCAATAAATCCTGCTGCCTCAAAAGAAAACCAAACAAAAAAAGCACTACATTGGGTGCCTCAGCCACACCTGATGCCAATTTAGATGGCAAGACTGGCATTTGAGCAGATAATCTAATGGGTTGAGACTCTTGGGGACCTTGAATGAGTGCATCTTACACTTGGGAGATATGTAAGTCACTGGAGACCATAGGGCCAACTGGGGTCGCCAACCCCAAGATGGCCCAAAGAGTCCCACCTCTTGGCACACACAATAAAGCCAATCTCTGTAATCAATGGGCTCTTTTGGAAATGACGGCGCATGACTTCAGAGCTTAGGTCATGAGAAACATTGCATCTTCTCTCTGCTCTCCCTCATTTTGGGAGAATTCAACGCCCACATCTCAAGGACACCCAGCAGCCCTACAGAAGTGGCAAGGCCTCTTGCCAGCAGTCCTGTGCGGCAGTTGTTTTGGAAGGTAAGCCTTCAAGTGACATCTTTACTGAAATCCCTCCAGGACCCCAAGCCAGGACCACCCAGCCAAGCTCCTGCCACACTCCTGGCTCACAGAAACTATGTGAGATGATAAACTTCAAGTACAGATTGAGTCGCACACACTCCCAAACACCCCAATTCCTGGGGAGTCAGAGGGTTTTGATTTCTGTGCTGAGGGACAGATCGGTCACAGCTTGTCACAGGAACTGTATGGAGTCCCTTTTTAACAGTTTCATCAGCCTCTGCCTCTAGGACCCTCTCTCCACAAGGGGCTCAGGGAAGGATTTTAAGGTGTCAGACACTGGACTGCACAGTATTGTATCTACCCTTTCTGGTAGGTAAAATTAAGTGGAAACAATAACACAGTAATGACACCACACAAAATGCCCTTTGTGGGGGCGGTGCATGACACCATCTCGCTAGGTGTATGGATGTTGTGGTTTGAGGTGATATTTTCCGGATATTTTCTTTTCAGAAGGGGTATCAATCCCTGTTTCAAATGCAGATGTGGATATAATTTCCAAAGAAATTGTGTGGAGGGAGACAGAAATGTGTATGGAATTGGAACAAAACAAACTTCACTTTTTTCAACATTCTATAGAATTGTTTTGAGGTTAGAAAACAAGTTTCTAAAAAATAAGTGATAAAAGCTGTGTACATTATCCATGGAGATGTTTCTCACCCCACCTCATGACCTGGAAGTTCTAGCTTGGCCCTACCCGAGGGATTCAGTGAAAACCAGGCACCCCTCCCCATTCTCCTTGGCCACACCCCAGCCTCCCTCCCTTCTCCTCTCCCAAAAGTGCACAAAACAAGAGCTCTTCTGTGAATAGGACGAGGACCCAGGGCAGGGGAAGGACCTGCCCGCACCACCAGCTGAAATGCCCTCCATGTGACAAGTAAGTTTCCTCCAAGGGGCACTGTGAGCACTGAA
>NW_007236627.1:0-740 GCF_000164805.1 Carlito syrichta | reverse complement strand
GACCAAACAGAAAGCCTGTGATCACAGCAGTTTGGGAGTCCTAACCTGAGAGGATGATCCGAGTTGGGGTGGTTGAAAGCAGCATGGGCAACCTAGTGAAGAAAGAAAATGAAGAGAAAGAAAGAAAGAAAGAAAGAAAGAAATCCATTCTCCTGCAAACCTTCTGCCCTCAGTCCTTCCTCCCCACCAGCCTCACATGTGAGGGTCACCCAAGCATGGCACCTTCCAGCACCAACCCCCAATGCTGCCTCCGCTTTGGGGCATGAGTTCCCAAGGCTTCCAGGCCGGGTTTCTGCTAGCTCTCCTCTTCGAGGTGAGAAATGTGCCCCAGGTAGGCTGACACACTGACTTGGCAACGAGTACCTTCCGCCAAGAAATGTCAGGGACACAACCCTCACCCGGGACATTTCTGCCCCCATCACAATATTCCTGGCATTAAAGCCAGTCGTCCTGTGAACACATCACTCACAGTTGAGAATCTGTGTACAATTTTGATGCTTTTAGAGACAGGTTCTGGCAATTTGACCCAAGCTGGGTACTGGGGACATGACCATCATTCAATGCCAGCCTCAAAATCGTGGCCTGTGGCAATCCTCTTGTCTCAAACTCCAGAGTGCCCAGGATGACAGGCACCAGGCCAGGACATGGACACATGACCATCTTTCTCTGACAGCCTCAAAATCGTGGGCTTTGGTGATCCTACAACCTTTGCCTCCTAGAGACCAGGACAATGGGCACCT
>NW_007236626.1:0-735 GCF_000164805.1 Carlito syrichta | reverse complement strand
CTGAGCCCTGGGTTCAGAGACCAGCCCAGGCTACATGGCCCAGACCTCGTCTTGGCAAGAGGGCCCCAAATCAAGTCAGGTGTGGTGGCCCCCAGAGTCCAGGCTTTCGGGAGGAGGCAGTAGGACGCATGAGACCCACAGATCGAAGCCTTGAAAGCCACAATCATGCTACTATGCCCCAACCTGGCATCGGATACTCAGGTGACAAAAAAGACCCTTCCTACGTGTGTCACGATGGGCATCCACGGTTCCCCGGGGAAAAGTCTACATGGGCCTGGGATGATGGAGTAATTGGGAGAGGAAGGGGTCCTTACCCCAGATGAAAGTGTCAGACCAGGCAACCAGAACCTGGGCTGGTTGCAGCCTTGCCGATCTGCCTTGATTGCTCTATGCCTGTTGGCCGCCCAACTTGAGGCAGTCTGTTCTGTGAGATCACATGTATCTTTTCCAAGTGGCATGAGGGTGGAGGCAGGCCTTCTGGAACACGTGGCTGCAATGTATGTGCCCAGTGGCCACTTTTGAAACCTCCTGCTAAAGACAGGTGGGAAAGTGCCATTTCCTCTCCCCTCCCTGATTATGATTCCTCACGCTGAATGGCAGGGGAGGTGGTGGTGTTTGTAGTGGTGATTATTAACATTTGAAGTTGAAACCTTGCTCTTTCTCCCAGTACAGAGTACATGGTCATGCTCATGGCCACCACAGATTCCACCTGATGGGCTCAGGTGATCCTCCCAC
>NW_007236625.1:0-433 GCF_000164805.1 Carlito syrichta | reverse complement strand
AGTCCAGTTCGGGCATCATGGTGCATGACCATCAGCCCCTGGCCTTGCAGGGCCAAGGCTGGAGGCTGCCTGAGCCCTGGGTTCAGAGACCAGCCCAGGCTACATGACCAGACCTCATCTTGGCAAGAGGGCCCAAATCAAGTCAGGTGTGGTGGCCCCCAGAGTCCAGGCTTTCAGGGGGAGGCAGTAGGATGCATGAGACCCACAGATCGAAGCCCTGGAAGCCACGATCATGCTACTATGCCCCAACCTGGCATCGGATACTCAGGTGACAAAAAAGACCCTTCCTACGTGTGTCACGATGGGCATTCACGGTTCCCTGGGGAAAGGTCTACATGGGCCTGGGATGATGGAGTAATTGGGAGAGGAAGGAGTCCTCACCCCAGATGAAAGTGTCAGACCAGGCAACCAGAACCTGGGCTGGTTGCAGCCT
>NW_007236624.1:0-516 GCF_000164805.1 Carlito syrichta | reverse complement strand
ACACGTGGCTGCAATGTATGTGCCCGATGGCCACTTTTGAAACCTCCTGCTAAAGACAGGTGGGAAAGTGCCATTTCCTCTCCCCTTCCTGATTATGATTCCTCACGCTGAATGGCAGGGGAGGTGGTGGTGTTTGTGGTGGTGATTATTAACATTTGAAGTTGAAATCTTGCTCTTTCTCCCAGTACAGAGTACAGGGTCATGCTCATGGCCACCACAGATTCCACCTGATGGGTTCAGGTGATCCTCCCACCTTGGCTCCCTGTGTGGCAGGACAGAGGCCTGTGTCACCACAACCCGTTAATCTTTGTATTTATTTTTGATGGCTGAGATGAGGTCTTGTGCCATGTCCCAAGCTGATGTATAACTCTCAGGCTCAGGCTGTCCAACCCTTGGGTCTCTGAAGGGTCAGGATGCCAGGCTGAGGCTGTGAGCCAGGTCTGTGTTTATGGTGGTGGTGGTGGTTGGTATTTTTTTTTTTTTAGTTGGAGTCTCACTCTGTCACCCAGAATGGAG
>NW_007236623.1:0-3197 GCF_000164805.1 Carlito syrichta | reverse complement strand
GGGGTGAGGACCCCTTCCTCTCCCAATTACTCCATCATCCCAGGCCCATGTAGACCTTTCCCCGGGGAACCGTGGATGCCCATCATGACACACGTAGGAAGGGTCTTTTTTGTCACCTGAGTGTCCGATGCCAGGTTGGGGCATAGTAGCATGATCGTGGCTTTCAGGGCTTCGATCTGTGGGTCTCATGCGTCCTACTGCCTCCCCCCAAAAGCCTGGACTCTGGGGGCCACCACACCTGACTTGATTTGGGGCCCTCTTGCCAAGACGAGGTCTGGCCATGTAGCCTGGGCTGGTCTCTGAACCCAGGGCTCAGGCAGCCTCCAGCCTTGGCCCTGCAAGGCCAGGGGCTGATGGTCATGCACCATGATGCCCGACCTGGACTCACACATGCTGTCGGCCAGGTCGACACAAAGGCACACCATGAGATGGAGGCCACCGCATTCCGTGTAGCTGGGACCGTGGGCGTCACCACACATGACTCAATGGTTGCGTTATGGGAAGTGATGAGGTCTCACTATGTTGCCTAGGCTGGTCTCGGACTCCTGGGCTCCAGCATTCCCTGCCTCAGCCTCTCAAAGCCACTGCCCAATTGTCTGCTGATACACTGTCTTTTGAGAATTCTATGCCCAAGTATAAGGTGTCCTTCCACAATGATCTCTGTCTGTTCACGATGATCCCAACTACATACACAAATGGATGATCTTCTTTTCTTTCCTTTATATTTGAGTCGGAGCCTCACTCTGTCACCCAGTTTAGAGGATGGTGGCTCGCTCCTGGCCACTGCAGCCTTGGCCTGCTGGGCTCTGGCAAGGCTTTAACCCCCGGTGATCCAAGGATTTGGAATGACAGGAGCCTACCACCATACCTGGCTCATTTGGGATGGATGGTAGAGACGAGTTCTCACTGAGTTGTCTGGGCATGTTTTGCACACACGGGCTAGGGCTGGGCACTGTCCTTGGTCTCCCAATTCGCTGGGATAATGAGGCTGAAAGCCCAAACCCAGGCTCGATCCTTCTTCTAAAGTGAACCATTAGACCTGGTGCAGTGTCTCATACCTGGAATCCCAGCTCTCTGGGAAGCCGAGGCAGGAGGATGGCTGGAGCCCGGGATCTCAAGGTCAGCCTGATCATTGGGACACCTGATCTCCACACCCATCCAAACAGGAGGTCTGGGGTGGGGTGCACGTTATCCTAGCCTTTCTGGAGGCCACGATTATGAGACTGGTGGTGAATGACAATCGTGTTCCAGCCTGGGCCACAGAGCCAGACCCTGTCTCCAAAAACATCAGAATCGTACACAGATACTCAACTGCAGGTAGTGTGTTCAAAGGGTGATTGCCGTTTGAGCCAGGAAAAATGGGTTTGGCGGGAAGAAATGATGCCAGGTGAGGGGTCTTTCCCTGGACTTTCTTTTTGGAAGGTCCTTGTAGTCGAGCCGGAGGGTCAGCCTGCCTCAGGCACTTTTCTCACCTCAGAGAGGAGAGCTGTCATGAACACAAAGAGGAAGCCTCGGGATTTCTCACACCAAAGAGGAGAAGCCATTGTGGATTTTGGGGATGGAAGTTACTGAGACTGGGGGACCCTCACATGTGGGGGCGGCTTGGGATAAGGACTGAGGGCAGAAGCTCTCCAGGAGAATGGATTCTTTTCTTTTTTTCTTTCTTTATTTCCTTCCTTCCTTTCTTCCTTTCTTCCTTCTTTTCTTTCTTTCTTTCTTTCTTTCTTTCTTTCTTTCTTTCTTTCTTTCTTTCTTTCTTTCTTTCTTTCTTTCTCTTTCTTTTCTTTCCTCTCTAAGTTGCCCAGGCTGCTCTCAGACCACCCAACTCAGGCCACTCTCTCGGCCTGGGCCTCCCAATCTGCTGTGACCTCAAGCTTTCCATTTTGTCGACATCCTAGTGTTCCTGCCGGGTCTTGAACTCTGGGAGCGAGGCGGTCCACCCACCGAAGCCTGCACTCATCCAAGGTTTTCTGGGTTTTGCGTGAGTCACCCAGCCATCTCTGCCCCTCCCCAGTTTCTGGTCTCCCTGTCTACTACCTTTGGTTGGGGGAGGGCCTATTCCTTTCCCGATCATTCCATTGTCGCATGCCCAAGCGGACCTTTCCTAGGGAGCCTTGGACGCCATCGTGATGCACATTGGAAGCATCTTTTTTGTTGCTGGAGTCTCCATTGCCTAGGTTAAGACACAGCAGCACAATCATGGTTTTTGGAGCATTGACCTGTGGGACTCTGCCAGTCCTCCAGCCTTGGCCCCCAAGCAGCCTGGACTTCAGGGCCCAAAACACCTGACTCAATTTTGGGGCCCTTTTGCCGAGACGAGTTCTGGCCACCTTACTCAAGCTGGTCTCTGATGCTGGGGCTCCACTCAGTGGGTTGAGATGGGAGGATTTCCTGAGCCCAGCAGGTGGAGTCTGCAGTGTCCGTGAGTGTGCCCCTGCACACCGGTCTGTGCAAGAGAGTGGGGCTCCGACTCAGAATAATAATCCAACCACCACCACCACCAAAACCACAGGCTGGGCTCCAGGCCTCAGCCTGACATTCTGTCCATTCGGAAGCCCAGGCAAGTGGACAGCATGAGACATCAGGTTAGACACCAGCCCAGGACATGGGGTGAGACCACGTCTCAACGATCAAATATAAAACAAAGTTTAGCTGGGCGTGGTGGTGCAGGCTTGTGATTCCAACCCCTCAGGAGGCTGAGGCAGGAGGATTGCCTGAGCCCAGCATGTGGAGTCCTTGGTGGCTGTGAGTATGCCCCTGCACTATGGTCTGGGTGACCGACAGGGATTCCGACCCCAGATAAAAATAATCACCACCACCACTACCACCACCACCACCCTGCCACACAGCAAGAGGAGTCACCCTCAGGAGAAGAAAAGGCACTTTCCAGCCTGTCATTCGAGGGAGGTTTCAAAATGCACTGGGCACGTCTGTCCCACATATTCATCCATGCACCCCAGAAGCCCTGCCTCCACCCTCCACACTCATGCCCTATGGCAAAGACGCATGAGACCTCACAAAACAGATGACCCCACAATAGAGCGGCCATTGAGCACAGAGTGATCAAGGTAGACAGCAACACCATGTCCATCCCAGGTTCCGGTCACCTGGTATGCCACCTTTGGGCAGGGGTGGGAGCCTTCCTCTATCGATTATTCCATCATCCCCCACCCACCATCCATTCCCTGTGGAGTCAT
>NW_007236622.1:0-1353 GCF_000164805.1 Carlito syrichta | reverse complement strand
CTGATAGCCTACTGGCTAGCAAGTTGACTTATCTATCTAGCTACCTAACTAGCCAGCTGACTAGATAACTGACTAAACTAACTAACTTAACCAGCTAGACAGTTGGCTATCCAGCTGTCTTAACTCACTGACATCTCTAGCTATCCAGGTATCTCTCTAACTGACTTAACTAGCTAGCTAGCTACTTTGTCAGTTGGGATGCCTGCTCTCTTAATTAGCTGAATTAACCAGCTAGCCAGCTGGTTAGCCAACTGACTTAAGTACCTTGCTACCTAGATAGCCAGCTGGCTAGCCAGCTGACTTGTCTAGCTGACTTAACTAGCTAGATACCTAGCTAGCCAGCTGACTTAAATAGTTAGGAAACTAGCTAACTACCTAGCTAGCCAGCTGACAAATAGTTAACTGCCTAGCTAGCTAGCTGACTTAACCAGCTGGCTAACTAGTTATCTTACACATTATCTAACGTGCTAGCTAGGTGACAATTATCTTACTTAACTTCTCAAATGAGCTAGCTAGCTGACACAACCAGCTGACTCAAATCGTTAGCTAGCTAGGTTGCTTGCTGACTCATTCAGCAGACTTAACTTGTTAGCTAACTAGCTAGCTAGGTTACTCAACCAGCTACTTCAGCCCCTTTCCTAACTTGCTAGCTAGCTGACTCAACCAGCTGACTTAATACCTTAGTTAAGTAGTTAGCTACCTGAGACAACCTGCTAACTTGACCCATTAGTTCAGCAGCTTATTAGCTGTCTTAACCATATGACGAAATTAGAAAACTGACTTACATTGCTGACTTAACTGGCAGACTTAAATATTTAGCTAGTTAACTTAACCACGGAAATGAAATAGTTAGCTAACTATTTAACTAGCTGAATAACTAGCTGACTTAATTAATTAGCTAACTAGTTAGAAAGCAGACTTAAGTACCTGACAAATAGTTAACTAACAAGTGAGCTAGCTGATTTAACTAACTGACTTAGCTAGTTGTTTAACGAGTTAGCTAGATGACTTAACTTGGTTGATGAGTCAGCAGAATAATTAGCTGTTTTAACACGTTGGCTCACTACAGGACCTACTTGTAAGCTGGCTTAACATGTTGGCCTACTACTCAGCAGGCTAGTTAGTTGGGTGAGATAGTTGGCTGATGAGTTTGCCCACTATTCAGCTCTGTTAAATAGTTGGATGGCTGGTGTTCTGACCTTACTATTCGGCCGATTAGTAGGTCGATTTGTTAGATGGCCTAACTTGTCGGCGACTAGTTAGCTGAGCTAAGTTGTTGGCTGACAAGCTGGCAAACTATTCGGCCGATTGGTTTGCTGACTTAACTAGTTGGCCAGCTATGTGGACGACCTG
>NW_007236621.1:0-766 GCF_000164805.1 Carlito syrichta | reverse complement strand
GAGGCTTGGGATAAGGACTGAGGGCAGAAGCTCTCCAGGAGAATGGATTCCTTTCTTTTTTTCTTTCTTTATTTCCTTCCTTCCTTTTTTTCTTCTTTCTTCCTTTCTTCCTTCCATCCTTCTTTCCTTCTTTTCTTTCTTTCTTTCTCTCTTTCTCTTTCTTTTCTTTCCTCTCTAAGTTGCCCAGGCTGCTCTCAGACCACCCAACTCAGGCCACTCTCTCGGCCTGGGCCTCCCAATCTGCTGTGACCTCAAGCTTTCCATTTTGTCGACATCCTAGTGTTCCTGCCGGGTCTTGAACTCTGGGAGCGAGGCAGTCCACCCACCGAAGCCTGCACTCATCCAAGGTTTTCTGGGTTTTGCGTGAGTCACCTAGCCATCTCTGCCCCTCCCCAGTTTCTGGACTCCCTGTCTACTACCTTTGGTTGGGGGAGGGCCCATTCCTTTCCCAATCATTCCATTGTCCCATGCCCAAGCGGACCTTTCCCTAGGAAGCCTTGGACGCCCATCGTGATGCACATTGGAGGCATCTTTTTTGTTGCTGGAGTCTCTATTGCCTAGGTTAAGACACAGCAGCACAATCATGGCTTTTGGAGCATTGACCTGTGGGACTCTGCCAGTCCTCCAGCCTTGGCCCCCAAGCAGCCTGGACTTCAGGGCCCAAAACACCTGACTCAATTTTGGGGCCCTTTTGCCGAGACGAGTTCTGGCCACCTCACTCAAGCTGGTCTCTGATGCCGGGGCTCCACTCAGTGGGTTGAGATGG
>NW_007236620.1:0-361 GCF_000164805.1 Carlito syrichta | reverse complement strand
TTCTAGTTGTATTAACCACCTAACCAGCTAGCTAGCCATCTGACTTAACTAGCTCACTACCGAGCTAGCCAGCTGGCTAGTCAGTTGACTTAACTCACTGACTTATCTAACTAGTCACCTAGATATCCAGCTGACTTAAATAGTTAGCTAACTAGCTAACTACCTAGCTAGACAGTTGACTTAAATTGTTAGCTAACTAGTTAGATACCTAGCAAACAAACTGACTTAAATAGTTAGCTGCCTAGCTAGCTAGCTGACTTAACTAGCTAGCTAAGTAGTTAGTTTGCTGCTTATATAACGTGCTAGCTTGGTGACTTAATCATCTGACTTAACTCATTAGCTAAAGAGTTAGCTAGCCTGA
>NW_007236619.1:0-822 GCF_000164805.1 Carlito syrichta | reverse complement strand
TTTGTAGATTTAGGTGACAGAGAACTCCAAGAATCGGATTCCCTTTCTGTTCTAAGCAAGCTGCCTGAATTTCCCTGTCCATGTGAATTCCAAAAGTCTGTGTCCAAAAATGCAGATGCCAAGATGTTTCCTAGAGACGTGGAATCTATGAATCCTGGTTACATTTTAATAATTCATACTAAATATTTGGCAACTGCAAAGCCCTCGGTCCCTCTACAAATAAAGTACAAACGGAAATTTAAAGATTACCAAGTTCCTCTTAAGACCAAAGTTACCTCCAAATACGGGAATATGATAATTTTTTCCGGGAATCTGGCCTTAATTATCCCGAGAAACTTAAGGGATTTGTACCACCAGATAATCGATTACAACTCTCAAGAGGCCGAGAATGTTTCTGGATTACTGAAATGACTGATTCATAATACCCACAAGCCAAATATCTCTGAAACATGAGACTTGCTAGAAGTCTTGATTCTTGTTTCTACCGCATCAAGACGCCCTGAGAATTTTTCGGGTTGTGGAATAGTGTATCACAGATTCCTTATTCTTCTTTACTGAGGAGCCGTGTAATGTACTGTATATGAGAACTCCCTTTCCCTAGAATCCTGTTTGGAAACCCTGATTCTTGTTTTGCCGTTACCAAGATGTCATGTAGATATTGTGATGGAGGAATCGTGTAATAGAGGTTTCTTTGTGCTCCTTAGTTAGAGATCATGTAGATTTTGCATATGAGGACTGCTATTACCTCTGTTACAGCTTCTAAACCCTGATTCCTGTTTAGCCCACAGCAGATAGCCTGTTGACTTTAAGGACTGACGACTG
>NW_007236618.1:0-4260 GCF_000164805.1 Carlito syrichta | reverse complement strand
GCAGGCTTAACCAGCTGACTTAACTAGCTGACTTGAACAGCTAGCATACTGGCTAGCAAGCTGACATACCTAGCTAGCTTCCTACATAGCCAGCTGGCTAGATAACTGACTAAACTAGCTGACTTAACCAGGTAGCCAATTGGCTAGACAGCTGAAATAACACGCTGACATCACTAGCTAGTCAGGTATCTATCTAGCTGACTTAAGTAGCTAGCTACCTATGTAGCCAGTTGGCAAGCCAGCTATCTTAGGTAGCTAAATTAACCAGCTAGCCTACTGGCTAGCCAACTAACTTAACTAGCTCACTCTCTAGCTTCCAGCTAGATATACTGCTGACTTAACTTGCTGACTTAACTAGCATCTACCTAGCTGGCCAGCTGACTTAAATAGTTAGCTAACTATTTAAGTTACCTATCTAGCCAGTGATTTAAATAGTTAGCTAACTAGCTAGTTACCTAGCTAACAAGCTGACTTAAATAGTTAGCTGCCCTGCTAGCTAGCGAACTTAAACAGCTAGCTAACGAGTTAGCTTAATTGTTATCTAACGTGCTAGTTAGGTGACTTAATAATCTGACTTAACTCGTTAACTAATGAGCTGACTGGCTGACTTAACCCAGCTGACTTAACTCATTAGCTATCTAGCTAGCTAGCTGACCATCCAGCTGACTTAACTCATTATCTAACTACTTATCTATCCAACTTAACCAGCTGACTCAACCTGTTTGCTAACTAGCTAGTTAGCTGACTCAACCTGCTGACTTAACCCGATAGTTAACTAGCCAACTACCTGACTCAACCTGCTGACTTAACTCGTTAGCTGACTAGATAGCTAGCTGTCTTAACCAGCTGACTTAATTAGAAAGCTGACTAACTAGATGACATAGATAGCAGACATAAATACTTACCTAGGTAACTTAGCTGGCTCACTTAAGTAGTAAGTGAGCTGATTTAAATACCTGAAATAAATAGTTAATTAACTATTTAACTACCTGAATAATGAGCTGACTTGCCTAATTAGCTAAGTAGTTAGGTAGCAGACTTAAGTAGATGAATTAAATTGTTAACTAACTAGTGAGCTAGCTGACTTAGCTAGCTGACTTTGCTAGCTAACTAGCTAACTTAGGTAGCTGACTTTGCTAGCTAGTTAGTTAGCTGATTTAGCAAGCTTACTTTAGTTGGCTAACAACATAGCTAGCTGACTTAATGAGTTGGTTAATGAGTTGGATAATTTTTTTAACTAGTTGGTAAAAGAGTTAACATGCCTATGTAACATGCTGGTTAACTAGTGAGCTAGGTGAATTCACATGTTGTCTGACAAATCGACTGACTATTAGAACATTTAACACTTTGGCTGACTACTCGGCTGACATGTTATCTGTCTTAATAAGTTGGCTGACAATTCGGCCAACTATTTAACTGGGTTAACTAGTTGACTGAAGAGTTACCCCTCTAGTTAGCTCAGTTAACGTGTTGGCTGGCTACATTGCTGACCTAACTAGTCTGCCGACTTGTCTGCTCACTAGTTAGCTGACCTACCTATTCGGCTATTTAGCTGACCTAAGTTGTTGGCTGACAAGTTGGCCCACTAGTTGGCTGATTGGTTATCTGACTTAACTAGTTGGCCAACTAGTCGGCCGACCAATTAGCTGAATTAACTAATCGGCTGGCGAGTAAGCCTACAGGTGTGCTGACTTAACTAGTCGACCAGTGAATGGCCCTAATTTTCAGCTGAATTAACCAGTCGGCCCTCAAGTGAGCCGACTGGTCAGCTGACTTAACTAGTCAGCTGGCAAGTAAGCCGACTGATCAACTGACTTAAATAGTTGGCCAGCGAGTGAGCTTTGTGAGTTGACTTTAGTCTGCTGGCACGTGTGCCAACTGGTTGGACTTGGCAGTCGAGTAAGCCAACTGGTGATCTGACATAGCTAGTCAATTGGCAAACAAGCCGGCTAGATAGCTGACCTGTTGGCCTGAGAGCGAACCAGGAAGTTAGTTGACCTGTTGACTGGTGAGTGAACCAACTAGTTTGCTGACCGGTTGGCAGGCTAGCAAGCCTAATAGTTAGCTGACCTGATGAAAATCGAGTGAGCCCACTAGTTAGCTGAAAAGCTAGCTGAGTTGTTAGTCGACTAGTTAGGTAAGTAACTAGTTGATTTGCTACCTGACTTATCTAGCTAGATGACTAGCTAACTGGCTATCTAGCTGACATAACTAGTTAGCAAACAAGCTATCTAGCTGTCTAGTTAGCTTACTTAACTAGCTAGCTTACTGGCTAGTAAGCTGGTAGCTGACTTAACTATCTAGCTGACTAGCTAGCTGACTAGCAAGCTGACTACCTAGCTGACTTAACTAGCTAGCTGAATATTTAACTGACTTGCCAGCTGACTTAACAAGCTAGCTGGATAGCTAGCTTACTTCACTAACTGACTAGCTAGTTGGCTGGCTAGCTGGCTAGTCAGCTGACTTAATTAGCTAGCTACCTGTTTGGCTAGATGGCTAGCCAGCTAGCTTAGCAAGCTAGCTACCTGGTTAGCTAGCTGGCTAGGCAGTCAACTAGCTAGCTAGTGGGCTGGTCAACTGGCTAGCAAGCTCGGTTAAATAGCCAGTCAGCTGACTGTACAGTTGGATAGCCAGCTGGCTTAACTAGCCAGCCACCCTGCTGTTCAGCTTGCTAGCCAGCAGGCTTAACTAGCTGGCCACCTAACTGATCAGCCTCCTAACCAGCCGGCATATCTTGCCAGCCACCTAGCTAGCCAGCCTGCTAAACAGCTTACTTAATTAGCTGACTTAACTAGATAAATATCTGGCTAGCCAGCTGGCTTAACTAGATAGCCACCTAGCTAGCCATCCCTCGAGCCAGCTCACTTAACCCACTGAGTTATCTAGCTAGCCAGCTGGCTTGCCTACTAACTCAATTAGCTAGCTACGTACATAGTAAAGTGTCTAGCCAGCTGACTTAACTAACAGACATAACCAGCTAACCAGCTGGTAGCCAGTAGAGTCAACTAGCTGATTTAACTATTTAGCCAGCTTTCTAACCAGATGACTTAACTAGTTGATATCACTATCTAGCCAGGTGGCTAGCCAGGTGACTAAACTAGCTAGCTAACTACATATCCTGATGGCTTACCAGCTGACATAACTTCCTAGCTACCTAGATAACCAGCTTTTAGTGAGCTGACTTAACTAGTTTTCGACACTAGCTAGCCAACTGGTTAACCAGCTGACTTAAATAGCTAACTAACCATCTAGGCAGCTGACAAACCAGCTGAATTAACTAGCTGACTTAACTCGCAAGCCAACTGACTAAACTAGCTGATTTAACTAGCTAGCTACTTAGCTATCCAGCTGACTTTACTAGCTGAAATAACTAGCCAGCTACCTTGCTAGTTATCTAGCTAACTACCAGATATAACAAGCTGACTTAACTAGCTAACTTGATGGCATAACTAGCTGACTTAACTAGCTAGAACCTAGCTAGCCAGCTGACTTTACTAGCTTAAATAACTAGGTGGCCAGCTGTCTACCTATCTGACTGAACTAGTTTTTTAATGAGTTAGCGAGCTGTCCAACCAAATGACTTAATGAGGTGACTTAACTAGCTAGCCAGCTGGTTAACCAACTGACTTATCTAGTTTATTAACGAGTTAGGCAGCTGGCAAGACAGATGACTAACTAGCTGGCTTAACCAGTTATCCAGCTGGCTAGCAACTTGACTTACCTAGCTCTCTACCTCTCTAGCCACCTGGATATTCAGCTTTCTTAACTTGCTGACTTAATTAGCTAGCCAGCTGGCTAGCCAAGTTACTTAACTAGGACACTACCTAGCTAGCCAGTTGGCTAGCCAGCTGACTTAACTAGCTGTCTTAACTAGCTGGCCTGCTTTCCAGCCAGTTGAATTAACTAGATTGCTACAGAGTTAGTCAGCTGTCTATACAGCTAAATTACCTAGGTGACTTATCTACCTAGCCAGCTGTCTAGCCAGATGACTTAACTAGCAAGCTGCGTAGTTAGCCATCTGCCTAGTCAGATGACTAACCTACGTGACTTAACTAGCTAGCCCGGTGGCTAGACAGCTGACCTAACTACCTAGCTACCTAGCTTGCAAGCTGGCTAGCCAGCTGATTTACATAGGTGACTTCACTTGGTAGCCAGCTGGCAAGCCAGCTGACTTAATTGCCTACCTACCTAGCTAGCCAGCAGTCTAGTCAGATGACATAACTACCTGACTTAACTAAATAGCCAGCTGGCTACCCAGCA